>NC_057809.1:111643807-111865129 GCF_018294505.1 Triticum aestivum
GCCTTGCCAGGGCCCCGGCAAGGGTCTTGCCATGGCGCCTGCTGTCATCCCCGGCAAGGCTCTGGCCGGGGGCCTTGTGGTCCTCCTTGGCTGGGATCCCGCTAAGGATCATCATCTTCTATAGGGTGTATCTAATCTTGAATGTCTTCACAAAGATCTGCATGCCAACACGGGGATGTCTCCCGAATCCTTGCCCCATGGGGGCAGTGGACTCAAGGGTGACTCACTCCGTAGGTGTGGGGCGAGCTGCCACGGCAAGGGTCTTGCTGGGTTTGCCAAAACCGCCTCCCGGCAAGGATCTTGCCGGGGGCGTCCGCTTTGTCCCCTTTGCTCTTTGTGGTCTTGATCTTGGCATCGTTCTGCTTCTCCTGAGCTTCGGCCCTACCTTGGCTCACCTCCCTTGCCTTGCTCAGTGTGGTGGTGCCCGTGGCTCAGACTGCCCGTCCACAGTCATAGGGGTACAAAAAGTGTACCCCTCCTTTTGTACACCGACAGGAGCCCCTGGGCCTGGGCCACACGTAAGCACAATCGCGTCATTGGGCTAGGCCCAAAACGGTGTGCGGGCAGGCGGGGCGGTTTTTACCGTGGTAAGTCTCTCCGCGCGTTTCCTTCCCATGCTTCCCACGCGTGGCGGCGCATGGGGAGGCGTGTGTGATGTGGGCGGCATGCGTGGGGCTGAGCTCTGCATGCCTGCGTCACGTCGTAGTAAAGGGGGCAGTTTGCGCCTTCCCCATAAACGGAGGGAGGCGCGGAGGCGCGGCCCATTTACTGAACGGGGCCGAGGCGTGGTCTTCAAGGCGTCCACTCCCCACGATCACGGGGTGGGGAGAGGTCGCCTCACCCGTCGCCTCGGTCCTGCACGCCTGCCACGTGGCTCTCATGCGCTTGGGGTGGTGAACGGTGGAGGCGGGAAACCGGGCCGCCGCAGGCTGGGGCGGCGGGTCGGTCCCAGTTCCCTGCGCCTTCCGCGTCTTGATTCGTTGAGCGGGGCGGCCGAGCCCCCACCCTGTTCCTTTATAAAGAGTGGGAGGGGGATGGCGTCCCGCATTCCTTCATCTCCTCCTTCCTTTAGCTTCTGCTCCCCACTTCCATCCGTCATGGAGAGAGGGAATCCTGGTCCTTCAATGGTGGCGGCGAGGGTCGCCGCTCGACAACACGTCCCTCCTTCTCCTGCACCCACAGTGGCAGAGCCAGCCGCGAGGGGAAGGGGGAGGGGCGAGGCCGTGGGCGAGGCCGAGGCGCTCGGGGAAGAGGAGGACGGGGCGACGCACCAGCCTCGCCTCCGCCAGCAGTTCTTCCCCCCGTGGAGGGCCACATTGGGGATGACCCTTGCGAGTTCTTCGTCAGGCTACGCCAGCCACCTCACCGTCGCCTTCGTCTCCCGACTCCATTCACGTGGGAGATGGAGCTGGATCCGCCGGAGTCGTTGTGGCTGCACATGAGGGGTTGCGCGATCAGTGGCACACGGACCCGCGTCGATTTCCCCGCCCCTCACGTGATGTATCTCCGTCGGGGATGGAAGACGTTTGCCCATATCCACCGCTTGACGGAGGGGCTCACACTCCATTTTAAGCTGATGGAGGGTGGCCTTCTCTTCGTCAAGGTCTTCGGGTGCTTTGGGACCCGTGCAAGGTGCTGCGTGGAGAGCTCTTCTGATAGTGAAGACTCCTCCTCGGGCAGGAGTGACGAGGAGGACAGCGGCAGCGACGACGAGGGTAGTAGGCGGTAGGATGACGGGTCCGATTAGGTGTCGGGCGCCGCTCCGTGCGGCACCGGTGACCCCATCATCCGCGTCGCCGGCTCCCTGAACTTCTCGGGGTCGTCTCCTTGGGCGGCTGGCGTTGGGAGGTTGTAGAAGGGGAAGAGGGCGGGCGGCAAGGCCGTCAAGTCAGAGTACGCGGACACCGACGCCTTCGACGCGTGCTGACGTCCTGCCGCCTCGTCTTCGAGCTCTGCTTCCGGCGCCGCCATCACCATCCAGCCTTCGGACGGTCACCGAGATGTTCTCTTGGTGTCTTCTGCCATCCATAGCTCGCCTAGGCGCCACTTTTGTCCTTTTCACCTCCTTGACCTGCCTCCTGAGGAGAGGGACAAGAAAGGGATTATGGGCACCTTATCTCTTTTTAGTTTGTAAGCCTTCGGGCCTTAGCTGAATTTAAAACTTGTAATCCCATCATTCATGTTTTTCATTCCCTATGGATTGTACCTGAGTGGAATGTTTTTAATGAAAAAGGGATGCTTGCCGGGTCATTTGTTTGTGGGTAGAACCCACGACAAGGAGTAAATCCTTGATATCCTTAAGATAAACATTTCCTTTCTCGGCAACAGGCCTTGCCGTCTCCCCACTTTTCTCGACCTTTCTCACACCTTTGGTGGAGGCAGGGATGAGGTGGGTTCAGGCTCCTTGTTTCATCCTCTCGCTGCCGCGACTACTACCAAACCTGGCCCCAGGAACAAGCCTTAGGGCCTAGAGTTAGGGGAGCACGGTAGTTTTAGGAAAAAAACGAGGCTTCACATACCTCAGTCCATAAGGGAATGCATGATAAGGGATGAAGAACTTATCTGAAGTTGTAGCCCCCGGCAACTCTGGTTTGTCGTGGGTGAATCTTTGCTCTTGCAGCCCCCGGCAATACTAGCTTGCCGGGGTCTAGATGTTGGTCTGTCCCTCTTCTCTTTTTCGTCCTCAAGTGATCCGGCAAGGATACCTGTGAGTCCTGCGAACCAAAGAAGACGAAAGAACGGGAAAGAGACGCACACTCGACCTCTAAGCTAGGGGTTAGTCGCCGCTAAGCACTATCAACCCTAACCAAGGACGAGACTCGACCTAGCATGCATGCTATAACTTAGGGCGCCAGCGCTTCATTTATTTATGCTCAGGATCTGCGCCTGGCTTTGTACAAAGGGTTACATGCATCATCGGCAATGCTTGTACAAAAGGTGGCTTGCCAGGGGGCCCGGCAAGCCGCGCCTCACGGGTAAAACTTGCGAAGATGCTCAATGTTCCAGGAGTTACTCACCGAAACGGCATCTTCGGTCTCCAGGCGGACTGCGCCGGGCCTGGTGACTCGTATTACCCGATAAGGGCCTTCCCACTTTGGCGTCAACTTGTTCGAATTCTTGGCCGATTGAACGCGCCGAAGGACAAGGTCGCCTTCCTCAAGGCTTCGGGCATGAACCTTGCGGCTATGGTAGCGGCGCAAGGCTTGCTGGTAGCGTGCTGCTTTCACAGCCGCCCGAAGACGATCTTCCTCAAGGAGCATTGCGTCATCTTGCTGCAGTTGCTCTTGCTCAAGCTCATCATAAGCGAGCACTCGAGGTGACCCATATATGAGTTCAGTGGGGAGAACTGCTTCTGCCCCGTATACCAGGGCAAAGGTGTCTGGCCGGTGGCTCGATTTGGCGTCGTCCTGATCGGCCAAAGAACCGTCGGCAACTCATCAATCCAGTGCCTTCCACTCTTGTGCAGCATGTCAAAGGTCTTGGTCCTTAAGCCTCGCAGTACTTCAGCGTTTTCCCTCTCAGCTTGACCATTGCTTCGTGGGTGAGCAACGGAAGCGAAACAGACTTTGCTGCCGAGGTCTTGGATATATTGCATGAAGGTGCGGCTTGTGAACTGTGTGCCATTGTCTGTGATGACCCTGTTGGGTACACCAAAATGGCACACTAGTCCCTTGAAGAACTTGACGGCTGATTGAGCTGTGACCTTCCTCACTGCCTCCACCTCCGGCCACTTTGTGAACTTGTCGATTGCAACGTACAAGTACTCAAAGCCCCCGACAACGCGGGGGAAAGGGCCCAGTATGTCGAGCCCCTAGACCGAGAAGGGCCAGGAGAGAGGAATGGTTTGAACGGCTTGAGCTGGCTGATGAAGCTTCTTTGAATGGAACTGACACGCTTCACACCTGGTGACTAGTGTCGTCGCATCCTGGAGGGCGGTGGGCCAGAAGAAGCCTTGCTGAAATGCCTTGCCGGCAAGGGCCCTTGACCCGATGTGGGACCCACATATGCCTCTGTGTATCTCCGCCAAGAGCTCCAGTCCTTCCTCCCGAGGGATACACTTCAATTTCACACCGTTCGGCCTCTTTCTATACAGGGCGTCATCGACGAACTGGTACATGGTAGAGCGACGGGCTACTTTTTCCGCTTCTTCCCGCTCTTTAGGAAGTTCCCCTGTTTGGAGGAATCGGACGATATGTTGTGCCCATGCTGGAGCCTGGGGCTCGACGGCGAGGACTAAAGGCATTTCCTCCGCTATAGGAGTGGCTGTCTCGACGCAAGAGCTTGACGCTCCGCCGGAGCTAGCCGTCCCGTGGCGGGCTCAGTGTCACTGGCAACATCCTTGCCGGCGGCTCCGGGGAGCTCGGCGGGAAAGTACTTGCCGGGTCCTGATTTCCTCCTCTTGTTTTGCTCTGTTGATGGATCAACGGATGGCTGAGTTAGCTGGAGCACAAAGGTACCTGGTTCCATAGGTAGCTTGAGGGCAGCGCGTTTTGACAGGTAATCGGCGATATCGTTCTCCGCTCGGGGAACGTATTCAGCCTGTATACCGTCGAAACGCTCTTCCAGTTTTCTCACTTCATCGACGCAGGCCTTCATCAACGAGCTCTGGTAGTCCTTGTTGACTTGCTTGACGACGAGCTACGAGTCGCCCCTGACGATGAGCTTCTTGATTCCGAGGTCTGCTGCGATCCTAAGACCGGCAAGCAGCCCTTCGTACTCTGCCGTATTGTTTGTTGACACCTCCCTGGGGAAGTGCATCTGGATCACGTACTTGAGGTGCTCTCCGGTGGGCGCGACAAGCAGTACGCCAGCCCCAGCACCATGTAAGGAGAAAGCTCCATCAAAGTACATGATCCAACTACAACTTGCCTCCTTGTCGGGGAGAGCAGTCTCTTGGGCTTCTTCGTCAGGCGTTGCGGTCCATTCTGCAATGAACTCCGCCAGGACTTGGCTCTGAATCGTCGAAGTACTTTCAAACTTGAGGCCAAAGCTGGACAGCTCCAGTGCCCATTCCACAATTCTTCCTGTTGCATCTAGATTGTGCAATATCCGTTGCAGAGGGAGGCGAGTGACGACAGTGATCTCGTGTGCCTGGAAGTAGTGACGCAGCTTCCTCAAGGCCATAAGAAGGCCGAAGAGCAGTTTCTGCACGCCGGAGTACCTTGATCTAGCTCCCTGCAGGAGGGAACTAACAAAGTAGACCGGGTTCTATATCATTTTCTTCTTCGGCGGCACTTCAACTGGCCGTGTCGTCTCTGCATTGGTGGTGTCGGGCTTTGTCGCTGCCATTACCTCGTCGTCAACCTCTCTCTACGCCACTAGTGCGGCGCTGACCACCTGGTTCGTTGCCGCCAGGTAGAGCAGCAACGGCTCCTGTGGCCTAGGCGCAACTAGTATTGGCGCGGAGGAGAGGTACTTCTTCAAATCTTGCAATGCTACTTCGGCTTCTGGCGTCCACTCCATCGGGCCTGCCTTTTTCAGGATCTTGAAAAAGGGAAGGGCGCGCTCGGCAGACTTGGAAATGAATCTGCCCATGGCGGCGACGCAACCAGCAAGCCGACGCACATCCTTGATTCGCTTGGGTGCTTCAATCTGCTCTATAGCTTTGATCTTGTCCGAATTGGCCTCTATCCCACGCTGTGACACAAAGAACCCGAGAAGCTTGCCGGACGGGACACCAAAGACGCATTTCTCAGGGTTCAGCTTGAGATTGATCTTGCGCAGGTTTGCAAAAGTTTCTTGCAAATCCGGTATGAGGGTTGCCCTGTCCTTGGTTTTGACCACTATGTCATCCATATAAGCTTCCATATTTCTATGGAGCTAGGGTTCAAAACCAATCTGGACCGCCCTTGCAAATGTCGAACTAGCACTCTTCAGCCCGAAAGGCATCCGCATGAAACAATACGTACCACATGGGGTGATTAATGTTGTTTTCTCTTCGTCTTCTCTTGTCATGAAGATCTGGTGGTAGCCGGAGTAGGCATCGGGGAATGACAACAGATCACACCCAGCTATGGAGTCAACAATCTGGTCGATGCGCGGCAACGGGAAGGGGTCCTTAGGACAAGCCTTATTGATATCTGTGTAATCAATACACAGCCTGCACTTCCCATTAGCCTTGCGCACTATGACCGGGTTGGCCAACCACGTTGGATGGAGCACTCCTCTTACCAAACCCGTTGCTTCCAGTTTACGGATCTCCTCTGTGATGAACTCTTGTCGTTCCAAAGCTTGCTTTCTGACCTTCTACTTGACAGGCCGCACATGAGGACAGACAGCAAGGTGGTGCTCAATCACCTCCCTGGGAACGCCGGGGATGTCGGAAGCTTGCCATGCAAACACATCAACATTCACCCACAGGAAGGTGACGAGCGCGTTTTCCTATTTGTCGTCAAGGGTGGAGCTTATGGTGAAAGCCCCTCCCATGCCGTCCTCGTTAACAGAAACCTTCTTGGTTCCCGGCGGTATGGCCCTGGGCTTCTTGTTTCCGCCGGTGGAGCTCTCTGGCACGTCCTCGACGGGAGTGCTACACTCCGAAGAGGTGCGCTTGCCGAAGTGGGTGTCCGAGGTCTCACCGGTCTTCTTCTTCTTCTTCCCTCCCGGGGTCCCAGCGGCAGGAGCAAGTGCCCTAGTGGCGGCAGCTGCTGCAACTGCTTGCTGGTATAGTTGGTCAGCGCAAATCAATGCAGCTTTCTTATCAGAGGGGATGGTGATGATCGTCACAGGTCCTGGCATCTTCAGGGTGTTGTAGGCGTAGTGTGACGCCGCCATGAACTTGGCCAGCGCTGGGCGGCCAAGGATCCCGTTGTAGGGCAAGGGGATCTTGGCAACATCAAACACGATCCTCTCCGTCCTGTAGTTCAGATCGCTTCCAAAAGTCATGGGCAGCGTGACCTTTCCCTTAGGTTGGCTTCTTCTCGGGTTGACCCCCTGAAACGTGCCCGTCTCCTCGAGGTCTCCATCAGGAATCTGCAGTTTCTCGATCACGGCAGGCGAGATCAAGTTCAGACCGGCCCCGCCATCGACTAGCATCTTTGTCACCTTGAGGTTGCGTATTGTTGGTGAAACCAACAATGGCAAGCACCCGACCGCAGTAGTTTGATCAGGGTGATCCTCAGTGTCAAAACTGATAGGTGTGTTGGACCACTTCAGCGGCCTTTGGGCATCAAACGACGGCTCTGCCGCTGTAATCTCTCGCACCCACTATTTAAGCTGGCGGTGAGAAGTATGCAGCGAGGCGCCGCCGTCTATGCACATGGCCTCTGTAGCTTTCTGAAACTCTTGGTCACCGGATTCGTCGTCCTCTTCGTGATCGTCGTCTTCTGGCTTTTTGTCACGGCCCCGAGCGGGCCTCTCCTGTTGTTTATCCTTGCCGCGATGGCCCGCCTGGCCGTCACGCTTCTTGCCGGACCCCTCAGCACCGTCTTGGCCCTTCTCCTTGTCCCGCCTCTCATATTCAGCCCTCTGCTTCTCAGCGAGGAGCTCAACCTGTCGGCAGTCTTGGAGAGCATGGCCTTTGGTGCGATGGATCTTGCAGTATCGCTTGTCGGAGTTCCCCGGCTTCTCGACAACCGCCAAGGCCTGGCAGGTGACACATACGGCAATTTCCTTGCTGGGGTCATCTGCCTTGGTTTTCTTGGTGGAGCCGGTGTCACCAGATCCCTCGATGGCAAGCACGGCTTTACCTTTGTGCTTCCTGTTGCGGTGCCGACCCTTCTTCGCCGGGCGGCAGTATCTTCATCTGAGGAGTCGGTTTCCACACCAGCGTCTTTGTCGGGGTACTTCCTTCCGTCTTCAGCCCGGGCACATCTGTCAGCAAGAATATAGAGTTCTGCTACATCTTTCACCTTGTTCGTTGCCAGCTCTTCGCGCATCTTGCGGTTACGCACGTTTTGATGGAATGCGCTGATGATGGGGGCAGGGTGAACACCAGGGATATTGTATTGTATCCGACTGAACCTCTGTATATACTTGCGTAGACTCTCGACTCCCTTCTGGGGAATGACGTGCAGGTCGCTCGCTTGGCCATGGGCTTGGTGGCCTCTAGTAAAGGCGCCCACAAACTCATGGCACAAATCCGACCAGGAGGAAATAGAGTCTATCGGCAAGTGCATCAACCATGACATGGCGTTGGGTTTAAGAGCCAACAGAAAGTAATTCGCAAGCACCTTATCGTCGCGGGCTCCCGCAGCTTGCATCGCAATGGTGTAGATGCTGAGGAACTCGGACGGGTGGGTCTTGCCGCTGTACTTTTCGCCCACGTCAGGTTTGAAGGTGCGGTGAGTGGGCCACTGGAACTGCCGCAGCTTACGAGTAAAAGCCGGACAGCCTACCTCGTAAGGTAGGCCTCCAGGGCTCTCCGGTGCCGGGTGGTTCACAGCAGGCCCTGCTCGCCTGTCTGACTGGTGGCGTGCTCCGCGCCGGCGCTCGATAGTGGTTCAAGCATCTTCATGTTCTCGTTCCCGAAGGACTTGGCGCTGGTCGCAGTGGGTCCGTGGGTCAGACGACACTATGGAGATTTCGTCGCCCGCAACGTCGCGATGGGCTGGCGTCCGCGGTACCGGGCGAGGAGGAGGCGAGTGCACCGTGGTCGCGGTGCCGTCGGCTTTCCTGCCACTGGTGTGTGGGACTCCGTCAGAGCATCGACCCGGGGGCTCCACCGGACTCGATTCGTCTTTGTTGGCCACCGCAACAAGGCTTCGGATAGTGGCTCTCCATTCTTCGAGTTTCCCCGTAGTGGGAGGAAAATCGAGGAGCAACTGCGCGCGCGCCAGGGCTTCTGCTGGCGTTGGTGGCAGCAAAACCTGCACGGATCGCGACGCGCTTCGACTTCTGACCATGTCAGAAGGATATCTATCACGACCCCGCGGTCGCATTCCATCTTCACCAGCGCCTCGGCGAGCGGGCAGGTCTTCTACCTCCCGAGAGTGGCGCTCGGGGCTCTTCCCGCGGCGACGCCCGGGGTCTTCGGCGTGGTTGCGCCGTTCGTTGCGCGCCACTTGAGAGGAGCGCGCCGTTGGCGCCGGCGTGGGAGTCTTGGAGGCCCTCGCATCGCCTTCGGGCGGGGCGGTAGCGATCTTGGAAGGCCCTGCGCCACCCGTGGAGGGCCTGGCTCCGTCTTTGGATTTGGCGGCGTGCGGCCCGTTACCAGGCGCACGAACATCGCCGCCTCCCAAACTCCGGCTGCTGGGACGGTGTTGGTGTTCGCGAACGGCGCCTCGGGTCCTTTCTGCGACCGGTCCGCTGCTCGCCCGTGTCGGGACGGGATGTCCAGCTTCCGACGGGCCAACCGCCACCGTCGTCTTCTTCTTGGGCGCCATGACGATGAAGAAGCGTTGAACTAACTGCTAAAGCCGATTCTCCCAACTACGCCCCCTACCTGGCGCGCCAAAGATGTCAGTGGGAACGACACCTATGGGATCACAAGAATCCCTACTACGGTTGCGGGGCGCGGGGTCGTGAGAAGAGCGGATCAAACATATAGCACACAGTTCGTTTATCCAGGTTCGGGCCGCGGGGATGCGTAAAACCCTACTCCTGCTTTGGTGGATTGTATATCAGTGTTCTTGAGCTAGCTATGGGGCGTGAGGAGCTCCAAAAAGCCGAATCCTCCTCCTAGTCGCCTCGAGCCTCCTTTTATAGGAAAGGGGCTGCCACAGTGGCACGTAGGAGGTGGAAAGGGCACAGTGATGTGAGGTTATCCCTCGCATTACATGACAAGGCGCATTTAATGCGTCTTGCCCAGGTGTCCTTGCTTTATTGGGGACGGGGGAGAGCCCTGTCTTGTCCGTCGCCGCTCCCTCTCGCGTCGACACGCGCCCTGGCCAGCGGCGCCCGCGGTGCCATGTAGGTAGGCAGGCAGCTGAGGTGGCGCAGTGGTGGGTCTCCACGAAGATCTGCATGCCGCCACGCAGGTGCCTGCCCAGCTGGTTGGGTCGGCAGCTGCATGCGAACGGCGGTGGAGGTTTGACTGGCGTGGGCCTGATGGTGGCCCAACGGGTGTTCTTGGCAAGGTCCTTGCCGGGGCCCCAGCAAGGGTCTTGTCGTGGCGCCTGCTGTCATCCCCGGCAAGGCTCTGGCCGGGGGCCTTGTGGTTCTCCTTGGCTGGGATCCCGCCAAGGATCATCATCTTCTAAAGGGTGTATCTGATCTTGAATGTCTTCACAAAGATCTGCATGCCACCACGGGGATGTCTCCCGAATCCTTGCCCCATGGGGTAGTGGACTCAAGGGTGACTCACTCCATAGGTGTGGGGCGAGCTGCCACGGCAAGGGTCTTGCCGGGTTTGCCAAAACCGCCTCCCGGCAAGGATCTTGCCGGGGGGGGTTCGCTTTGTCCCCTTTGCTCTTTGGGTCTTGGTCTTGGCGTCATTGTGCTTCTCCTGACTTCGGCCTTACCTTGGCTCACCTCCCTTGCCTTGCTCAGTGTGTGGGTGCCCGTGGCTAAGACTGCCCGTGCACAGTTATAGGGGTACAAAAAGTGTAACCCTCTTTTTGTACACCGACAATAGGGAGACACTCTTCGAGTTGAATCCGCAATGCATTCCATAGATAATCTGACTATTTTTATGTTTTCATGAATCTCAGATTCTGAACAAGCATCATAATGATTATGAGCTTGCGCACATGAAAAGAAAAAGCAAGAACAAATGCCATGGTGTCAAACTTGGCATTAAAGGACTAAAATCAAGTCTGGATGCAAATGCCAATGCAAACGCTCTCCACCTACAGATTCCATGCTCAGAATATGATCCTAACAAGTGATTCTGAGCTAGAGGGAGACCTAAGTCAATGTAGCTGCCTAGTGGAGGAGTCAGAGGAAGATGCCCTATCTTATTCACCCGTCAAGGTGCTTGCTCTAACTTTTCAAGGTTATATTTGTCGCACATATCTTGCAACTGATGCTTTGCATTGCTTCTACTTTGTTGAACTATCATTAGCTTAGTTTACACATCGTGTATGTGAATACAACCTGCCTATCCATTTTCAGTACATATTCCATCTGTCATCATACCATATTTATCCTTTCAAATGTTGTTCATGTGTATTAGACGTTCAAAAGGAAGAGGGCGATTGCTGATCATGGAGGAGCATAAGCAAAGTATTTGGAAAAGGTAGTGGCACCTGATAAATCAAATAGCCCATTAGGTGTAGTTGCAATATCACCAGACCCAAAAAACACCCCAACTCTAGCAGACTCTAGCCCTACTACACTGGTCATTTCTGATGCCCCAACTCAGCAGACCCCAACTTCAGCAAACATTATGATTATGCCAGTTGACATAGCACCAGCTCTACGATGCAAAACCCCCATTCTAGCAAAGAGTACGCCAAATCCAGTTGCCAAATCCCTTTTTGAACCAGAGAGAGCCCCAATTGCAGCAAATAGGATGTCACATCCCTAGCTTCTGGTGCTGTCTAGTGTTGCATCTTGCTTGCATCATGTTTAAATTTTTGAAACTTGAACTGAGGAATTTTGGAAGCCTCAAAAACTTAAATAAAAGAGGGGCAAAGAACCCTGGAAAATGCATTCAATGTTCCAAAATGGCCTTAAATAATGTTGGTTATATTTTGGCAAGGGTTTTGCACCAAACCAAAAATAATGAACATTTTGAGGAATATTTTGGAGCACTGAATTTAAATCATTATTGTATTTGAATTTGGAATTATATTCATAATATATGGGATATATTTTCAAATAACTCTGAAATGCTTTATGTGCTGTTGGAAAAGTCCATCTAGCAAATAAAAATGTTCAGAGGAGTTTTTGGCATTGTTTGAATTTGTTTAAATTCAAAACAATGCCAAAACAAATTTAAAAAAAATAGAAAACAGAAATATAAAAAGAGAGAGAGAGAGAGCCCACCTGGACTTACCTGGTGCTCACCTCTCAGCCAGCCGGCCCAGCTCCTGTGCGGCCCAGCCCACCAGGCGTTCCCCCCCCTGTCGTCTTCCTCCCCTCGCCCCGAAGCAGCTCGGTGGCGAGCGCTGGCGATGCCCTGGCCACCTCCTGCTTGCCACCGAGGCGCCCCCGACGCGTCTGGAGACGCCCCGCAACCCCCTCTGCCTCTCCCCTCACTCTCTGTTCTCTCCCTCGCCCTCTAGCTCCTTCCCCAAGTGCGACCGAACGCAACCGCCGACGCCTTCGCCGTAGCTGCAGCCACCGCTACCCCCTCGCCCCTCTGTTGTGCCCACGAGCTCCGCGACGTCGCCCTCGACCCCCTCTCCGAGCCACGTCCCGCCAGAAGCTCTGCTGCATCTCCAACGCCGCCGTTTTCGACCTTGGGTGCCGGTGATCCCCTCCGTCGATTCGCCGGACCCCGTGCCTCCCCTGCCTCGCCAGCAGCACCAGAAGAACCGCGGTGAGCCGCTGCATCGTTTTCCCCATGCCTCGTTGCCTAATTCGCCCCCTAGCCGCTCCCTCCACCGGAGCTGAGACGCTCCGCCGCACGGGCTCGTCGCCGGTGAAGCTCCGGTGACCTTTTGGTCCCACGCATGTGTCCGTTGCACTCGTTGCGTCCCATAGAGTACAACTGGCGCGACAACCGTCTCGTTTGCAAGCTGCAGCGCTAACCCCGCACCCACCCGAGCTCCGGCCGCCGCCTCGCTCGCCGCCGTTGCTGATTCCGACCACCTCAGCACCTCCCGCTGCTACCAAACGACGCGCCTCACCACGACGCGTCCGTAGAGATCAACCGCGGCTCAAACCGCTGTCTGTACGCGAAACCCGAGCAACTCCGGCGTGTTGCCGCCCCGGGTTTGGTCGCCGCCGGCTGAACTCCGGTGACGCCGACGTGGCGCACTTACTTAAATCGCTAATGACCCTACTAACAGCCCTATCTCCCACTGACATATGGGCCCCACGCCCTTAACTAACCACGGGTAACCCCTGTTTAGTTTAAGTTAACCACAGTGGCCCCACGCGTCAGTTTTGACCGCGCTGACGTGGCCGTTGACTGGGCCCACATGTCAGCGACACAAACCAGTCTGAGACACTAACGTGTGGACCCCACTGGCCAGGTTTGACCTGGACCAGCCATGTTGACCTGCTGACGTCACTAATACGTCATGCTGACGCAGTATTTGTTTCTGGAATTAAAATAAATCAAAAATGATTTATAAATTTCAGATAATAACCAAAACTTCTAAAATTCATAGAAAATTAACCGTAACTCCAAATTAAATAATTTATATATGAAAAATTATCAGAAAAATCCAAGGAATCCATCTGTACCATTTACATGCATGTTAGAACAACTTATCACTACTGTTTAGGGCAAATGAAGTAAAGGGCATTTAAATAATCACATATGGAGTTTGAATTTGAATCTTGGATTCAAACCAACTTCATTTAATCTAGTTTTAGTTGCATTAGCTCAAAACACATTCATTTGCCATGTCATGATCATGCATCATATTGTGCATTGCATTGATTGTGTTCCCTTCTGTGTTGCCGGTATTTGTCCCCTCTCGATAGACGTGATACCGATGATGTGATCGTTGACACCGATGAAGACTCAATGTTATCTTCAGAAGTGCCAGGCAAGCAAAACCCCCTTGTTCATTCCGATACAATCCTACTCTCTCGCTCCTGCTCTCTTTTAATGCATTAGGACAACACCGATTTATCTGTTACTTGCTGCGGTAGCTGAACCCCTTTATCCTTTGCATGACCTGTCATTGCCACAGTAAATAGATGAAACCCACTAGCATGAGTAGGAGTTGTTTGAGCCCTGTTGTGCCTACTCATTCATGCTTGTTTGTCATGCCTGCTACTGCTTAGAGTTGAGTCAGGTCTGATTCATCAGGGATGAACCAGAGGTGTGTGAACATGTCCTACTGTGTGTGAGCTAAGTGTGTGAACACGATTTGGTAAAGGTAGCGGTGAGAGGCCATGTAGGAGTACATGGTGGGTTGTCTCATTGCAGCCGTCCTCAGGAACTGAGTTCTGTGTTTGTGATCCATGATTCAGCTACTACCACGCATTGGGCCCGAAACCAATGGACCCTCTCGGCTTCTTAATCACCCTTGTCCTCTGTCCAGGAGTTGCAAGTAGTTTCTGGTGTTTGTAGTATGCTGGAGGCCGTGCGCAGCGCTGACCGTAGGGGTGGGCTGTGATGCGGTAGGCACGTGGCCGGGTAAACCGGGCGCCCGTTTGGTGTCACGGAACCCTGTTCACATCGTTTGGGGCTGTGAGCGAAACTCCGGCCGGATCTCCTCATGGATGGAACCCGAATAGGCGATAAACCTGGACTAGAGACTCGAGTGTTTAGGCAGGCCGTGGCCGACACCCACGTTGGGCTTCCGCTTGAAGGTTGCCGAGTACATGTCGTGTAAACGGCGGTAAGTGGTGAGAGCGTGTGTGAAGAAGTACACCCCTGCAGGGTTAACATCATCTATTCGAATAGCCGTGTCCGCGGTAAAGGACTTCTGGGTTGCTTATATCAGTTCATAGACAAGTGAAAGTGGATACTCTAAAATACGCAAGATAAGCGTGAGTGCTATGGATGGCGTTCTCGTAGGGAGACGGGAGCGGATCCATAGTGGTGTATTGATATGGTGAATATGTGGACTCGTGTGCGCCACCTCAAAAGAGTTACTCGCAGTCGTAGTTTAGGATAGCCACCGAGTCAAAGCTGGCTTGCTGCAGTCAAACTCCACCATCCCCTTTGTTGATAATGATGCATATGTAGATAGTTCTGATGTAAGTCTTGCTGGGTACATTTGTACTCACGTTTGCCTATTTATGTTTTTGCAGAGAGACTTCAGTCTCACTAGTAGTTCCGCTTGGACTTCGACGTTTAGCTTGATACCTCAGCTACGATCTTGTGCCCTCGGCAGGATCTGATAGATAGTCAGGCTTCTCAGCCTTTTTCATTTATAGATGTCTGTACTCAGACATGATAGCTTCCGTTTGTGCTTTGACTTGTATGCTCTGAATGTTGGGTCGTGAGACCCCTGTTTGTAATATCTCGCTCCTCGGAGCCTATTGAATAAATTACTTGAGTCGTAGAGTCATGTTGTGATGCCATGTTGTAGTTGCACATATCGAGCATATTGTGTGTATGTTATTGAAATGCTTGGTATGTGTGGGATCTGACCATCTAGTTGTTTATCTTTAGTAGCCTCTCTTATGGGGAAATGTCTCCTAGTGTTTCCACCGAGCCATGGTAGCTTGCTACTGCTCTGGAACACTTAGGCTGGCCGGCATGTGTCCTTCTTCGTTCCTGTGTCTGTCCCTTCGGGGAAATGTCACGCGATGAATACCGGAGTCCTATTAGCCCGCTACAGCCCGGTTCACCGGAGTCCTGCTAGCCCAGTGCTACAGCCTGGTTTCACTCGCTGATGACCGACACGTTCGATGCTGGGTCATGGATGCCTGTCCCTGTAAGTCTGTGCCACTTTGGGTTTACGACTAGCCATGTCAGCCCGGGCTCCTTATCATATGGATGCTAGCGACACTGTCATATACGTGTGCCAAAAGGCGCAAACGGTCCCGGGCTAAAGGTAAGGCGACACCCGTGGGAATACCGTGCGTGAGGCCGCAAAGTGATATGAGGTGTTACATGCTAGATCGATGTGGCATTGAGTCGGGGTCCTGACAGCGTTGGTATCAGAGCTTGACTGCCTGTAGGATTACCAAGCCAAACTGGTCGAAGTTGAGTCTAGAAATTCTTTAGTTATATAAGGGAATTGATTGTGGGATGGAACGTAAGGCTCTTTTTACTCCTTATACCTCATGGCCTTCTGATCTGAGTCATCATCTTCTCTTCTACGGGGATTAAGAACTAGGCTATCTCTTCTTTCTATCAGGATCACGTGTTACTAATCCGTAGACTTATAAGATTGTTGGATTTAAGTCTCAGTTCAGTTCCTACTACTTCCGTATGCTAATTGTTGATCTCGGAACCTTGATATTGTGCTTCTGAGTGGTTATGCCACCATTTTTGTGAATTCTCAAATCTTTTCTAAGCATTTACAGCCGTTATGCTGTCCGAGTCATTCCAGGTTTCTAAATAGTCTGATGCATTTGCAAAATCCTTTTCCTCTGGTTTCGATGCTCCTTTATGCCAGCTCAATTACACTAATTGTTGAGTTGAGGTATTCTATTGCCTTGACATTATGTTGGAGTTACTATTATGGCCCTAGGTGTTTAAGGGAGTCACCTAGTAATCTAGCAATGTTTTGTGATCCTAGTGTGATGATCCTGGCCTTTATTCTCGAAAGCATCCCGTGATGCTATTTAGTAATAGGTATTCTACTCCTGGGTTCTGAACCCAAGATTCACTCTACCTACTTCATGTTGATAGTAATTGCTAGTGCCTTTAGGATATTAGTAACCTTTGCGATAGTCCTCGAGGTTCGTGGTATATCCTTCTTCCAAATACCATGAACTACTTATGGCAGATGTTCCTCGCTGATCGAAAGATCACAATCAGAGTGCTCTCGATGGGTTCTCGATTCTACATTGTGACTCTGCCAGTTCTACCTTTCTGCATGGGTTATCCGGAAGAAATATGTTGAATTCGTTCGACATACTAAACCATGCATCCACAACTCAGAAAATCGTATGTTCCTTTGAGTTGTCCCTCTTTAGTTGTCTTCTGACCCTCATCTATCAATTGATAGTCAAGATTATGTGTGCATTCGTTCATCGATGCCTATTACTCTTGTGGTCCGTCAAGCCATTCCATTCAGAATGACTAGGAGAAACAAACTCCAGTACCTCTTCCATATCCAGGATTGGGTCAAAGCAATTGTGCTCCGCAGATCAAAATGCCAGCCCAGCTTTTGATTCTGTTCTACCCTGAAGTATTACCGTCTTTATGTCAGGATTTTCATGAGGATTGCACCGGCTCTTGTGAATTCTTGACATAGTGATACTTCTCGCCATCCTTTTTCATTCCTCGGTTCCGTGTTGTTGCAGCCGGAGTACCGACAAATGAATTGTGATGTGCGAAATCAAGACTCCCAGCAACCTCGTTGCTTGGTAGTTAAAGGGTAATAATCTTATTCTTAGTATGTTGGTTATTGAATCACCATTCTAAGATTGATCGTGCTACCTAGTCCTTATTTCCTGGTGCACTCTTTGATTGATGAGTTAGGATTTTGTCAAGTCCTCGCTCATTTGATCATATCATCTTGCCCTGAAAAGCAAGATTGTTCTCGAGCTTAGTAACATATCGGTGGTTCGTGATTTTCTGAATATCTTCTCAGAAGTATTACCAGGTTGTCACCTGACCGCTATGTTGAGTTCGTGATCAAGTTGGTTATTCCTGTAAACCACCCCTTCTCCAAGAATCCGTGTTGGATACCCTGAGCTAGTTGGATAAGCTAAACAACAACTTGGAGAGCTGGAAGATAAAAGCTTGTCCGACTTAGTTCATGTTAAGGGATATCTTTTTGTGTGTGTGTGTGTGTGTGTGAAGAAAGATGATATTTTCATCAATTGGTCCTTGTGAACAATTGTTGGATCTATTGTCTTACCCAAACCTTTGATTGAGTATGGGCTATCATCCAATCAGACCAGAACCAACGATATTCGTAATGTTGTCTTACTCGTGGTTGATCCCTCGAGCATACACCATTATATCTTTTGGTTCTGACCAATGCTATCACCGTGTTCACACGATGGTGGAAGTCCAGTGATATGGAAATTCCGATGAGTTGTTGTTGAGCCCATTGACAACATTCTTATCTCCTCCGTGATGTTGTTGAACATTAAGTTAGTGTTGGAAACTTTGAAAGCATTTTCTTCATGCTAGCTCATGAAATACTTGTTTGATGAAAGGAGTGACTTCCTTTGATTCACGTGCATTTTGATGTAAGCTGCCGTCGTGAATTCGAGAAAGTTTGTTTTTGCTCTTTTGGAATCATCCCAAGTCGGTCATGCACGTGCAAAGAATTCTGTGGTCTGTTAGACTGATCATCTTCATTCCATATGTGTCCCGAGCACACCAAGCCACTGATTGAATTGTTCAAGGAAAAGGAGTTGCCGTGCAAATACTAGTTTATGCACAAGATTCCTATGTCCTCAATGATGGTTCCCTACCAGAACTCGGTAGTGTTCTATTGTAAGACTACCATGTGATCATGTTTGTCTGAGACAGCGTGTTCACACATGTGTAGCAGAACCAGCTCATGTTTTGGAGCTTGCTATCGTAGTTCATTTCCCGAGAATCTCGCAACGTCATCTCGTCGATTTGTGTTGCAAATTTTCATTTTCTTCCTAGACTCGATGAGTCTGGAATATCCTGACACCAACCAGATCTGAATCTCAGGCAGATATGATGATTGGAATATTTCCCAAGAATTATAATATTGGTCGCGCGATAACCGGTAAGGTGGATGTCGTGGCCAACACACCCAGCCGGAAGACCTGTTATTATAATATCTTGATTGATGGAGTTGGCCACCTCCCCATAGGGATTTCGTAGGCTTACTCCCTAGTTGCCCCTATGGATTTTTGTGTTCCGAAGTCCGACCTTTTTACTTGATGTTCTAGATATCAACCATATCTATGAATGGGTTACACTAGCACATCAAGGAGAACATTAGAAGCGGAGTGCTAAATGTCTCTCGGTCGATCATCCAGATTTTATTCCCTTGGCCTCGCTAAGGTGAAATCTGAGAAAGTGTTATCTTCCTTTGCATCTGCATCCTCCATCACCATTCATCATGGTAGCAAGTTGTTTACCGGACCCTTGACACGGATGTTGGTAAAACCTTGATGAATGTGGAAATGCTCAAGTTCTTGAGAGCACGCACAAGCGCTACGTGTTATCATCGGCACTAACTGGGATTCCTCTCAGTTTCCTCGGCAATGCTACGACCTTTTCAAACAGTGGATTCACTCTCTATTGTTGGGTTCTTCCTTAGTTACCAGAATCATTCCCATCATTTGCATTTTGTTCCCAGCTTGCACCGCCAATGTGCCATTCTACCATGGGTCTCTTCCATTTCCGGTGGTAAGCAAATTCATCCATTACGTTGTCTTCGACAAGGTAATCCACATCATCCAAGTCCGAGTATGCCATTCTACCGACCCCCTCCAAATGATCGCTCGAGAATTGCCTTAGGCTGGTTTAAAGAGTTTCAATGATCTTTGAATCAAAGGTAATTCTTTTTGCCACTTAAGGGGATATATCTACGAGTCACCATCCCTAAGATGCCTCGTTGTGGTATCATGGCAATCCAACTCCTCGCTACCTTGACAACCGATCACCACATTCTTAAGTCTGAAATTGTTGTCTACCTAGTGAACCTCGTCATCTGCTCCACTCCATCCCTCTAGAGGTGTGCTTCGTCTCTCAGCTCAAGAGATGTTGCTATGTCACATTCCGAGAGTTAATCCTGAGTTGTTCGACCTTTGAGAAGATCGATTCTTCCGGAGTTGTCCTTTTCCTCTTGCTGTCATGCTAGCTGGAGTTCTCAGAGCAAGACGACGGGACAAAGATGGTGATCGAATCAACGTTCCTATGAAGTGCAACCTGGATCGTGAAGATTGTGCTAGTTTGCGTTCCCCATCGTCTCACCCTACACTTGAATCTCGGGACGAGATTTTTGTTTAGTGGGGGTGAGCTGTCACATCCCTAGCTTCTGGTGCTGTCTAGTGTTGCATCTTGCTTGCATCATGTTTAAATTTTTGAAACTTGAACTGAGGAATTTTGGAAGCCTCAAAAACTTAAATAAAAGAGGGGCAAAGAACCCTGGAAAATGCATTCAATGTTCCAAAATGGCCTTAAATAATGTTGGTTATATTTTGGCAAGGGTTTTGCACCAAACCAAAAATAATGAACATTTTGAGGAATATTTTGGAGCACTGAATTTAAATCATTATTGTATTTGAATTTGGAATTATATTCATAATATATGGGATATATTTTCAAATAACTCTGAAATGCTTTATGTGCTGTTGGAAAAGTCCATCTAGCAAATAAAAATGTTCAGAGGAGTTTTTGGCATTGTTTGAATTTGTTTAAATTCAAAACAATGCCAAAACAAATTTAAAAAAATAGAAAACAGAAATATAAAAAAAGAGAGAGAGAGCCCACCTGGACTTACCTGGTGCTCACCTCTCAGCCAGCCGGCCCAGCTCCTGTGCGGCCCAGCCCACCAGGCGTTCCCCCCCTGTCGTCTTCCTCCCCTCGCCCCGAAGCAGCTCGGTGGCGAGCGCTGGCGATGCCCTGGCCACCTCCTGCTTGCCACCGAGGCGCCCCCGACGCGTCTGGAGACGCCCCGCAACCCCCTCTGCCTCTCCCCTCACTCTCTGTTCTCTCCCTCGCCCTCTAGCTCCTTCCCCAAGTGCGACCGAACGCAGCCGCCGACGCCTTCGCCGTAGCTGCAGCCACCGCTACCCCCTCGCCCCTTTGTTGTGCCCACGAGCTCCGCGACATCGCCCTCGACCCCCTCTCCGAGCCACGTCCCGCCAGAAGCTCTGCTGCATCTCCAACGCCGCCGTTTTCGACCTCGGGTGCCGGTGATCCCCTCCGTCGATTCTCCGGACCCCGTGCCTCCCCTGCCTCGCCAGCAGCACCAGAAGAACCGCGGTGAGCCGCTGCATCGTTTTCCCCATGCCTCGTTGCCTAATTCGCCCCCTAGCCGCTCCCTCCACCGGAGCCGAGACGCTCCGCCGCACGGGCTCATCGCCGGTGAAGCTCCGGTGACCTTTTGGTCCCACGCATGCGTCCGTTGCACTCGTTGCGTCCCGTAGAGTACAACTGGCGCGACAACCGTCTCGTTTGCAAGCCGCAGCGCTAACCCCGCACCCACCCGAGCTCCGGCCGCCGCCTCGCTCGCTGCCGTTGCTGATTCCGACCACCTCAGCACCTCCCGCTGCTACCAAACGACGCGCCTCACCACGACGCATCCGTAGAGATCAACCGCGGCTCAAACCGCTGTCTGTACGCGAAACCCGAGCAACTCCGGCGTGTTGCCGCCCCGGGTTTGGTCGCCGCCGGCTGAACTCCGGTGACGCCGACGTGGCGCACTTACTTAAATCGCTAATGACCCTGCTAACAGCCCTATCTCCCACTGACATATGGGCCCCACGCCCTTAACTAACCATGGGTAACCCCTGTTTAGTTTAAGTTAACAACAGTGGCCCCACGCGTCAGTTTTGACCGCGCTGACGTGGCCGTTGACTGGGCCCACATGTCAGCGACACAAACCAGTCTGAGACACTGACGTGTGGACCCCACTGGCCAGGTTTGACCTGGACCAGCCATGTTGACCTGCTGACGTCACTAATACGTCATGCTGACGCAGTATTTGTTTCTGGAATTAAAATAAATCAAAAATGATTTATAAATTTCAGATAATAACCAAAACTTCTAAAATTCATAGAAAATTAACCGTAACTCCAAATTAAATAATTTATATATGAAAAATTATCAGAAAAATCCAAGGAATCCATCTGTACCATTTACATGCATGTTAGAACAACTTATCACTACTGTTTAGGGCAAATGAAGTAAAGGGCATTTAAATAATCACATATGGAGTTTGAATTTGAATCTTGGATTCAAACCAACTTCATTTAATCTGGTTTTAGTTGCATTAGCTCAAAACACATTCATTTTGCCATGTCATGATCATGCATCATATTGTGCATTGCATTGATTGTGTTCCCTTCTGTGTTGCCGGTATTTGTCCCCTCTCGATAGACGTGATACCGATGATGTGATCGTTGACACTGATGAAGACTCAATGTTATCTTCAGAAGTGCCAGGCAAGCAAAACCCCCTTGTTCATTCCGATACAATCCTACTCTCTCGCTCCTGCTCTCTTTTAATGCATTAGGACAACACCGATTCATCTGTTACTTGCTGCGGTAGCTGAACCCCTTTATCCTTTGCATGACCTGTCATTGCCACAGTAAATAGATGAAACCCACTAGCATGAGTAGGAGTTGTTTGAGCCCTGTTGTGCCTACTCATTCATGCTTGTTTGTCATGCCTGCTACTGCTTAGAGTTGAGTCAGGTCTGATTCATCGGGGATGAACCAGAGGTGTGTGAACATGTCCTACTGTGTGTGAGCTAAGTGTGTGAACACGATTTGGTAAAGGTAGCGGTGAGAGGCCATGTAGGAGTACATGGTGGGTTGTCTCATTGCAGCCGTCCTCAGGAACTGAGTTCTGTGTTTGTGATCCATGATTCAGCTACTACCACGCATTGGGCCCGAAACCAATGGACCCTCTCGGCTTCTTAATCACCCTTGTCCTCTGTCCAGGAGTTGCAAGTAGTTTCTGGTGTTTGTAGTATGCTGGAGGCCGTGGGCAGCGCTGACCGTAGGGGTGGGCTATGATGCGGTAGGCACGTGGCCGGGTAAACCGGGCGCCCGTTTGGTGTCACGGAACCCTGTACACATCATTTGGGGCTGTGAGCGAAACTCCGGCCGGATCTCCTCATGGATGGAACCCGAATAGGCGATAAACCTAGACTAGAGACTCGAGTGTTTAGGCAGGCCGTGGCCGACACCCACGTTGGGCTTCCGCTTGAAGGTTGCTCAGTACATGTCGTGTAAACGGCGGTAAGTGGTGAGAGCGTGTGTGAAGAAGTACACCCCTGCAGGGTTAACATCATCTATTCGAATAGCCGTGTCCGCGGTAAAGGACTTATGGGTTGCTTATATCAGTTCATAGACAAGTGAAAGTGGATACTCTAAAATACGCAAGATAAGCGTGAGTGCTATGGATGGCGTTCTCGTAGGGAGACGGGAGCGGATCCATAGTGGTGTATTGATATGGTGAATATGTGGACTCGTGTGCGCCACCTCAAAAGAGTTACTCGCAGTCGTAGTTTAGGATAGCCACCGAGTCAAAGCTGGCTTGCTGCAGTCAAACTCCACCATCCCCTTTGTTGATAATGATGCATGTGTAGATAGATCTGATGTAAGTCTTGCTGGGTACATTTGTACTCACGTTTGCCTAATTTATGTTTTTGCAGAGAGACTTCAGTCTCACTAGTAGTTCCGCTTGGACTTCGATGTTTAGCTTGATACCTCAGCTACGATCTTGTGCCCTCGGCAGGATCTGATAGATAGTCAGGCTTCTCAGCCTTTTTCATTTATAGATGTCTGTACTCAGACATGATAGCTTCCGTTTGTGCTTTGACTTGTATGCTCTGAATGTTGGGTCGTGAGACCCCTGTTTGTAATATCTCGCTCCTCGGAGCCTATTGAATAAATTACTTGAGTCGTAGAGTCATGTTGTGATGCCATGTTGTAGTTGCACATATCGAGCATATTGTGTGTATGTTATTGAAATGCTTGGTATGTGTGGGATCTGACCATCTAGTTGTTTATCTTTAGTAGCCTCTCTTACGGGGAAATGTCTCCTAGTGTTTCCACCGAGCCATGGTAGCTTGCTACTGCTCCGGAACACTTAGGCTGGCCGGCATGTGTCCTTCTTCGTTCCTGTGTCTGTCCCTTCGGGGAAATGTCACGCGATGAATACCGGAGTCCTGTTAGCCCGCTACAGCCCGGTTCACCGGAGTCCTGCTAGCCCTGTGCTACAGCCTGGTTTCACTCGCTGATGACCGACACGTTCGATGCTGGGTCATGGATGCCTGTCCCTGTAAGTCTGTGCCACTTTGGGTTTACGACTAGCCATGTCAGCCCGGGCTCCTTATCATATGGATGCTAGCGACACTGTCATATACGTGTGCCAAAAGGCGCAAACGGTCCCGGGCTAGTAAGGCGACACCCGTGGGAATACCGTGCGTGAGGCCGCAAAGTGATATGAGGTGTTACATGCTAGATCGATGTGGCATTGAGTCGGGGTCCTGACATAGGACCCCTATTCCATTTCTTCCTAGTTTAGAAGACAAAGTTTATATTGTTGTCAGGAACTTTGTGCGCATCTTTCCTTCATGGAAAGATTATATCACAGACACAGAACAATTTCCAGTCTTCATCCGCAACTTACGCGTAAGTAATGTACTAATGTTATTCACGGTCATTACTGCATATGTTTCTGCTGACAGAAGACACAAGATTTCATTCTTTTAAATAGGCGAGGACTAAGGATTGTGAAGACGAGCAAGGGTTGGTTGCGCTTTTCAAGCACTCATTGATGAAGTATCGTTCCTACCCGAGGCAAGTGCACTTCGATGGCAAGCCTCTAAACAAAATTTCTGTAAAGTCTCCGGTGCTACATTTATCCGACGGTGACTGGAATAATCTTGTTACACATTGGTCTCGGCTGCAGCGTAAGGTACTATCTATGATATCACGTCACAATTTGAACTACATTTCTGCATTTTCCTTAACGTCTCACTTGTACGAAAAATTTTAGCCGAAGAACATTCGTTCTCAAGGGACCACAGAATCTCGCAACTATACTGCACACTGCATTGCTCTTGTGAGTAACTCTTGCCCTGTATGACCATACTTACTTTCATAGCTGTTTGATGATTTAGCATCAATGCACATGTTAGCCTCGTTATCGTCCATTTGGTGGACATTATAAGATCTGTATGGACTCTTACATAAATTTAGTATCAACCCAATGCTTTTGAAGAGGTTTAGATCTGCAGTCCTCTTGTAAGGACCGAACGTCGTCTATCACTATACTTACATTAACAGCTACTCCCTCCGTCCCATAATATAAGAACGTTTTGTACAGTACACCAGTGTTCAAAACACTCTTGTATTATGGGAAGAGGGATTGGTTCATTGTGTAGCATTCTGCATCTTATCTCCCTCGCCCACCATTTACTAAAAAAGATCAGATCTATATTTAATCTTACCAAAAAGTAGAATACACAGACAATGCCAGTGCAGAAGTGTATCCCATTGCTCTTGTCAGTACATTTTGTCATGTAATGCTTGTACTTCCAGGGATTGGTAGTTGATTATGTAGCATCAATCTGCATCTTATCTTCATTATCCTCTATACCTTCCAGTATTATCATATCTATAATTACTCTCTACAAAATGTAGAGTACAGGCAATGCTTATGAAGAAGATTTTGTGCTGAAATTCTTGAGTTATCCTTCCCTTGACATGGAGAAGGGCATTATAAAACCGGTGTTAACTGTTAATGTAAGTCAGTCCTTCTAAAGCGTTTATCCTCAACTGCTGTTTAATTTGCTCATACTCCTTATCGTTTACTTCTGTTTAGTTTGTTGTTTCTACCAAAATGCATGTTCGCAAGAACCGTAAGTTCTAAGTTTTACTTGTAAAACCAAATTCCTTATTCATACCATGCACATTACTCAATACTCCCTATATGTATGCTTGTTTTTGTGGATCTATAATCCAGTGTGTGGTGAAGCAGCCCACGTTTGCACCTTGTCATCTCCTGTTTTATCTTACTGATGTGGCTGATGATATGAACAACATGCCATGCACGTTAACCAAAATAGATACAATGGTTTTCTTTGCCCTTCATGTATGCTTGTTATGTTGACATGGTAATCCAGTAGTGTGGTGAAGCTCCCCGCATTATGAACAATGCCAAATTATGCTATTCATATTTTGAACTTACTCTTTATTTTCTAATTTGAAATTGGATGGAATTGACAGCACAGTTATCATCTTTGTTTATACACGTGCAAAATCTCTCATCTCTCTGCTTTGTTTCAGGGTGATATGCCTGATGGCATGCACAAGTCTGCTGAAGGCTGTGCGACAAACCCAACATATATTGCAGCAAACAAGGCAAAACATCTTGAAGATAGCGAGACAACCCCAAAGTCTTGTCTTGATGCAGTGTTCAAGTTACTTGAGACTAGCAGTCAGACAAGCTCACAGAATTTATTGTCTAAATCAGTTCGACTTCTTCAGTCCCAAGTTCTAGCAGAAAGGCATTTTGCAACTCAACTTTGACTTGAAGTCCTATCTCTAAGAAAGATCGCGGAGAACAGCAATGAGAACCTCATCGCTAAATAGCTACACCTGGAAGCTATGAACAACATGCTAGGTCGGTCTCACAGCCTTGCTCAGCAGCTTGCGCAGTAGTTCCCGCGCAAGGCTAACCTTTCTTGAACTGTCTTGGAAGTGGTCTTGGTTCAATATTATTTTGTTACGCTGCAATGGTGCCCAGTTTTTGTATTCTGCTTCTTCGTTGCGCTTTATGATCACTGGTGGCGAACTTCGATGCCCAGTGGATGTAATATACCATAAATCCTTTATTGTATAGTGTAGGTTTATTCTTAGTTACTATGTTGTAATTTCTTTATTGTATAGAGTAGGTTTGTTCTTAATTCCTACTAGTTACTGCCATCATTCGCTATCTGAAAAAAATCAGATGTAGTCGACCGGGCCGAAACATTCGCCTCTAACGGGCCTGGTGTTTAGCGAGCCACAATTGGGTCGGCCTGCATCTTTCTTGGGCCCGAATGATTGGGGCCTTCACACTTTGCGCGAGGCCCACAACTAACGTCAGCCCATATTTTAGTTGGGCCTTTTGTGGACCCATCGCTTAGTTTGGCCCAGGTAGCGTTGGGCCATTAACACACTGAATATTGTACTGGCATGTTACGGCCCAGATGAAACCATGGGCCTTTAGCAGGCCGAAATGCATATGGGGCCTCAATTTTCACTAGTCATCGATGGGCCTTCAGCAGGCTGAAATGTAGACTGGGCCTTTTTGGGCCCAGTTATATCACGTGCAGTTACCAGGCCAAAACATATCTCGGGCCTTAGTTGACCCACTGATATTATGGGCCTTTAAGAGGCCGAAAGCTTAGTACATACATCAACGGGCCGAATTATGCGACTGGCCTTTAACAGGCCCAAAGTCACATTGGGCTTAACTGTTGCCACCTTTATCACGGACCGTTAGTGGGCCCGATTTCCCGTCAGACCATATATGGCCCATGGGCAGCACGGGCCATTCCCAAGCCGAAAGTCACACCGGGATGAAATGGGTCCATGTCTACATCGGGCCTTTAATAGGCCGAAAGTCACTAGGCTATAATTGGGCCCAAATATTCGACGAACAATTAATGGGCCAGATCTGGCTTCGGGCCGTAAATGGGCCCAAATATTCGGCGAACAATTAACGGGCCAAATCTGGCTTTGGGCCGTTAATGGACCTTTATTAAGTAGGTCATTATTGTGCTGGCCCACTAGTACCTGAGTAAGTACTACGGGCCTTTGACTAGGCCGACCTTTTTTAACCTATATGGGCCTCTGTTGGGCCATGCCACGTGTCGACATATCATAGGCGCTTTGGGTCCAATGAGTGGATGACATCGGTCCCAACGGTGAGCCGACACATGTTTCCTCCAGCCAATGATGATTTTACACGTGGAAAATCCCCATTGGTCGGGGCTGTTAACGGGTTATCGGATCCAAAACCGGACCCGATAGCTTAACGGCGTTCCATTAGGGTGGATGCCACATGTCGGTCAGCCTTGATGAAAGCACTTCTGT
This sequence comes from Triticum aestivum, assembly GCF_018294505.1. Taxonomy (NCBI): domain Eukaryota; kingdom Viridiplantae; phylum Streptophyta; class Magnoliopsida; order Poales; family Poaceae; genus Triticum; species Triticum aestivum. The sequence continues at coordinate 111,671,189 of NC_057809.1, forward strand.
GACGCGCGATGTATCGTCATGGAAGTGGACACTTCTATGATGATAATTTTGGTAATGTCATGGAACACTTCTACGACAACACATGTATGACTATCTTGATTCTGTCATAAATTTGTCATGGATGTACATGCATGACAGAAAACGTGACCTACTGTGACAAACACGTATCATCACGGAAGTGTATTTTTTGTAGTGTTAATGAGCCGAGCTGCTTGTTAGTCCACCCCTAAACTCAACTGTTAATACTTGAGAATATTCTTTGGCTCCCCTTGTTTCGAATCAATAAATTTGGGTTGAATACTCTACCTCGAAAACTGTTGCGATCCCCTATACTTGTGGGTTATCAAGACTACTTTCTGGCGTCGTTGCCGGGGAGCATAGCTCTATTCTTTGAGTCACTTGGGATTTATATCTGTTGATCACTATGAGGAACTTGAAAGATGAAAAAACTAAGATTTATCCCTCAACTATGAGGGGAGGTAAGGAACTGCCATCTAGCTCTGCACTTGATTCACCTTCTGTTATGAGTAAACTTGTGACACCTACTCCTGCTATTCATTCTGATATGTCGCATGTTATTGATGATGCCACTTCTGCTTTGCATGATACCTATGATGAAACTACTTCTATGCTTGATAATATTGTGCCACTAGGTGAATTTCTTGATGAACAACTTGCTAGGGTTAGAGAGAATAAAATTATTGAAACTGATAATATTGATGAAAGTGATGATGAAGATTCTCCCCTAGATATGAATTGCTTGTTGTGCCTGAGGGTTATGTTATGGATGAAGAAACTGCTAGAGACTTTTAGCTTGCAATAATAGATATGATCTTAAGAAATTATTAGCTAAGCTTAAAGAAAAATCTTTGAATGCTAGAATGAAATATGACCCTGCTTTTGCTACTTCACCTATCTGTATTTCTGATAAGGATTATGATTTCTCTATCGATCCTGAGTTAATTACTTTGGTTGAATCTGATCCTTTTTATGGCTATGAATCTGAAACTATTGTGGCACATCTTACTAAATTAAATGATATAGTCACCCTGTTCACTAATGATGAGAAAACTCGTTATTTCTTTATCCTTAAGTTGTTTCCGTTCTCATTAAAGGGTGATGCTAAAACCTGGTTTAATTCTCTTGATCCTGGTTGTGTGCGTAGTCCCCAGGATATGATTTATTACTTCTCTGCTAAATATTTCCCAGCTCATAAGAAACAAGCTGCCTTAAGGGAAATATATAATTTTGTGCAAATTGAAGAAGAGAGTCTCCCACAAGCTTGGGGGAGGCTTCTCTGATTACTTAATGCTTTGCCTCATCATCCTCTCAAGAAAAATGAAATACTTGATATCTTTTATAATGGACTAACTGATGCTTCCAGAGACCACCTGGATAGTTGTGCTGGTTGTGTTTTCAGGGAAAGAACTGTTGATCAAGCTGAATTGCTATTGAATAATATGTTGAGTAATGAAAATGATTGGACACTTCTTGAACCAAATCCTAAGCCAACTCCGAAGAAAAGGGGTATTCTATTTCTCAGTCCCGAAGATATGCAAGAGGCAAAGAAATCTATGAAATAAAAAGGTATTGAAGCTGAAGATGTTAAGAATTTACCACCTATTGAAGAAATACATGGTATTGATAACCCGACACAGGTAGTAAAGGTAAATTCTCTCTATAGATTTGATGAAGTTGATATTCCTCATTATAAGTTTCCTAGCCAATGCTTAGATGAGTTTGATAATTTTATTGTTAAACAAGAAAACTTTAATGCTTATGTTGGTAGACAATTGAAACGCAATGCTGATATGCTTGAACACTTAAGTGATTATATGTCTAGAGTTAAAGATGAACTTAAACTTATTAGTAAACATGCTTCTATGGTTACCACTCAAGTAGAACAAGTACTTAAAGCTCAGAATGATTTGCTCAATGAATTAAATAAGAAGAAAAATGATAATGTTGTTAGAGTTATGACTAGAGGGGGTAAAATGACTCAGGAACCTTTGTATCCTGAGGGCCACCCTAAGAGAATTGAGCAAGATTCTCATAGAACTAATGTTGATGCACCTAGTTCTTCTAAGAAGAAGAAGAAGAAGAAGAAAAATGATAGGACTTTGCATGCTTCTAGTGAACCTGTTGTTGACACACTTGAGAATCCCAATGCTATTTCTATTTCTGATGCTGAAACACAATCTAGTAATGAACATGGACCTAGTGATAATGTTAATGATGATGTTCATATTGATGCTCAACCTAGCAATGATAATGATGTAGAGATTGAACCTGTTGTTGATCTTGATAACCCGCAATCAAAGAATCAACATTATGATAGGAGAGACTTTGTTGCTGGAAGCACGGTAAAGAAAGAGAACCATGGGTTCAAAAACCCATGCCTTTTCCTCCTAAACCATCCAAGAAAAAGGATGATGAGGATTTTGAGCGCTTTGCTAAAATGATTAGACCTATCTTTTTGCGTATGCGTTTGACTGATATGCTTAAAATGAACCCTTATGCTAAGTATATGAAAGATATTGTTACAAATAAAAGAAAGATACCGGAAGCTGAAATTTCCACCATGCTTGCTAATTATACTTTTAAGGGTGGAATACCAAAGAAACTAGGAGATCCAGGAGTACCAACTATACCATGCTCCATTAAGAGAAATTATGTTAAAACTACTTTATGTGATCTTGGAGCCGGTGTTAGTGTTATGCCTCTCTCTTTATATCATAGACTTAATTTGAATAAGTTGACACCTACTGAAATATCTTTGCAAATGGCTAATAAATCAACTGCTATACCTGCCGGTATTTGTGAGGATGTGCCTGTTGTGGTTGCAAACATCACTATTTTAACGGACTTTGTTATTCTTGATATTCTCGAGGATGATAGTATGTCCATTATTCTCGGAAGACCCTTTTTGAATAATGCAGGGGCTGTTATTGATTGCAACAAAGGCAATGTCACTTTTCATGTTAATGGTAATGAGCATACGGTACACTTTTCGAGGAAACAACCTCAAGTCCACACTATCAATTCTATTGGAATAACTTCAACGATTTATGTTGGGGGTTTTGAATTTCCTCTTCCTACTGTCAAGAAGAAATATGATATTCTTATTGTTGGGGACGTGCATATCCCCGTTGATGTAACCTAGTGGTATTCGAAATTTCTCCGGTTTCATGCGATTCAGAATGAGTTTGTTAACAAGACTTGATCAACCTTGTTAGTGGATTCCTTTTGACGAGCATGAGATGGATGAAGTTAGAAAGCACAACTCTCTGTACCTTCCTTTTACTTTCTGTTATTTATATTAAATAAAGTGAAATTAGTATTTTCTGTCTTTTTTCTGAATTATCCTTGCAATAAAAAATACTCCAAAAATAAAAGTTCTCCAAATGCCCTGAAAACGAAATATGATTTTTTTTCTAGAATATTTGAGAATTATTGGCACTGAGAACACATCAGGGGGACACATCGTGTGCCCACGAGGGTGGAGGGCGCGCCCTACCCCCCTGGGCACGCCCCTGCCTCGTGGACCCCACGTGGGTCCCCTCCACTTATTCTTGCACCCACACACTTCGTCTTCCTCCAGAAAAAACTATCCACCAGCTCAAACCCATGTTCTAGCTCATCTTGCTGCCATTTTCGATCTCTTTGCTCAAAGCTCCATTCACAAAACTGCTTTGGGGGATTGTTCTTCGGTATGTGACTACTCCAATGGTCTAATTAATTTTTGTTCTAGTGCTTTACTTATTGCAAATTTTTGCTGCTTAGGTGACCCTGTTCTTGAGCTTGCATGTCAAATTTATGTGGTCAAAAGTAGTTTTAATGCATGATATGGCCTCTAGGCACTTGTAGGAGTAGTTGCTATCAATTTTTTTGAGTTTGGTTCACTTTTATTTTAAGTTACTAAAAATTTCAGAAATTTTCAGAAAAAGATGAAGAGATTCTTGAGGGGCTCATCGAGCCGAAGCTCTAAGATAAGCAAAGTGAAGAAAATAGGAAGCCCAAGTATAATCTCCCTCGTACTGTGGAGGTTCGGCCGTGTGAATGGCCTTGTGATGAGTTCTTGAGAGAAGCCGGGATTTATGAAGATTTTTATTATTTGGCTGAGAATGCAGGCCTCACCGACTTCCTCCACGACCAGCGTGAACAGTATCTCTTACTCACCAATATTTTTGTGTAAAATTTTCATTTCCATGCTAGGAGATCACCAACTTCGGTGGAATTTTATTTATATGATGAGCATAAGGAGATGTCACTTTATGATTTTTGCCGGGTTTGTAGGATACCCTTTGAGGGCAGCATAGATGAACCACATCGTAATGATGTGGAAGGATTTATTGATATGATTGCTGTAGGGGAAACAAGGAAGGTTTCCGATGCAAGAATTACTAGCATACATTTTCCTGTTCTACGTTACTTCGCAATATTTGCTAGTAGGTGCTTAATTGGTCACGGGAACTGTGAAAATCTTAGTGCCCCTGATATTGTTATTTTGCGCCATGCTTTTTTCGTGATACTACTTTTAGTTTAGCGCTATTGTTCCTAAATGGTTAAATCTGAACCGTACAAAGGGTCCCGTCTTAGGAGGCATCTTCACCTCGCGCCTTGCTGCACACTTTGACATACCCATTAGGCATTATGAGAAAGAGGAAAAGTTGATGCCTCATATTTTTCTAGATTATAAGAGCATGGTAGCACATGATTTTATTGTTAAGAATAAGAAGAAGATGCTTAACCATAGACTAATATTTAATAAGAATCATTTTGAGACTATTACCTTGCCTGCTCCCTCTTTGTTCAACATATTTGCAGGCGCGTACCTTGTTTTGTCGGCGGCCGTTCAGGCATACCAGAGCCTGACATCAGCTCCAGAGCCGGAGCCACTATCTGAACTGCACTGTCAGTCTGTTTATTAGTGGGATTTGAAGGAGATTTCCAACTAGTGGCACCCTGTGGATCCTCCTCAGTACACCGGTTGATGCACAGTTTTCTCAAATCCTTCTTTGAATGATGGAGTAACAGAATCAGCAGGTGGTCTAGTGACGGGAGTGGAGGATGAGCCTGCTGTGGCGACTTTGGCAGACTGCGGCCCCTGGGTGGCGACTGCTCGCGGGCTGGGACGAAGGCGAGAATGGTTTGACTCGGCCATGGATGAAACGAAGCACGCTGGTGACTCGACGAAGGACCGCAGTGGTTCAGCGAAGCGGTCGGCGTGGGCGGCGAGATGACGAGCGTCTTTAGCACGGAGGCGGCGGCCAGCCAGCGCGGGTGGCTCAGAGTAGTGGAGATGGAGCCCTGTGGCTTGATCACGAGGCGAAGAGGTTTAGCGTGAAAGTGAGGGTCGCAACACGGTCAGATGCCGAGGCCCAATGGCGACTCAAAGAGACAGCAATTTAGCAACTTGAGGCCAAGACAGAGGAGGCGAGTCCGAGCAGGAGGCGGCTTGACGGCGGCCGGGCGCGGTGCGAGGCGATGCGCGGGTCATGGAAGGAGTACGCGGGCGGCCCAAGCTGCGAGCCGGCGACTTGCGGGCGGTTCCTGGCGCGGTTGAATGGATACGGCAATATAATCTGGGTCATGGTCAATCTAGTTGACCCACATCCACATCCCCCTTCCAGTCGTGGCCCCCTTTTTCTTTTCTTTTTAAACGCACTGCACCCATTTGAGTCCAAGTTGCAAACGGCGATGATGAGGTTGACCGAGTCCTCCTCTTGTCGTTTTGTCCCACGTATGTTCCCATCTGGATATTACGTGGAGTAGCAATCAATTCTCGATCTCTATGCTGGCCATGTAGTAGCACTAGGGTGTTGGATGCTTTAGCACTGGATTCCTCCCTTAAATACTCGTTTTTAATCCATGTAAGACAACTGCTATGATGAATCTCCACGCGTGTTGCTTTACCCTTGATTGCGATCCTTGCACTGTTTCCTCTTTGACACGGCTTAGCAATTTTTCCAAAACCTATACTCAGACAGCGGAGGCGTCAAATCAACGCTGGTGACTTCGTAGCAGCGTACGGCGCACATCCCTAATTCTCATCTCCAATTTTGAATATGCCAGCTCCGGAACCATGATTCTGATCTTAAATGATGAACTTTTTGACCCTGCCGTTAGGCTGTTTCATGCCGGGTTATCCTATACAATTTGGTCTCTGGCTTTTCTTCATCTGGTGAATCGTGAGCTTCTTGATCCCTGAAAGAGATTCCTCCAAGAACTCAACACCACTGTGCGCAGGCCCCACGATGGGCGCCAACTGTCGTGGAATTGTCACGGCAGATGTCCTAGTGTGAGGACTTAGTCGTGAGGGCAACACATCTATGTGGTAGCTTGATAGGGGTTGATCGGAATCGAGAAACGCAACACACAAGGCGAGGATTTAGACAGCTTCGGGCCCCAGGAAACATCATTCGGTAATATCCCTACATGTTGTTTGTGGTTAGGTCTCATTATGCTGATGAGGGAGACGACCCATAAGCCAGCTCTCCTCTAATTGTGTCTAGCCTTAGAGATTGTTTCTTCCCCCTCTTGGGGTGCCCTGCCCCTTCTTATATATGTTGAAGGGGCAGGTTACATGACTAGTCCTAGTAGGATTAGGATTGCTCTATTACAAGTAGAGTCCTAGTCTTTCTTCCTTTGTAAGGGAATATTTCTTATGCTTTCCTCTTAAGCCAGCCCATCATAAACGTGAGCCAGCCTTCTGGGCCTTGGGCCTTGTTATCCATCTAACCCGCCAGCCGGGTTACTAATGAGTCGCTAAGATCAGGCGGGTCACTCTTGAGTTGCCAAGCTCCGGGCGGGTCACCAGTGAGTCGCCACACTCCAGCCGAGTCATACATCTGATGGGTTACACCGCGGGGTATATCCCCGATAGTGGTCAAAAGTAGTTTTAATGCATGATATTGCCCCTGGGAACTTGTAGGAGTAGTTGCTATCAATTTTGTCGAGTTAGGTTCACTTTTATTTTGAGTCACTAAAAATTTCAGAAATTTTTCAAAGGAAGAAATATGTTTAGGAAAATGTACCAAGATGGTTCCTCAAGGAAGCAAGGACCCAGGCCCTCGATACGTGAGCCGGACTATGAACTACCAGGAGAAGCTCAAGTGCGGCCTTGTGAATGGCCGTCAGAAGATTTTATGGTCCAAGCAGGAATTAAGGAGGAATTTGACGAGTATGTGCGTAATGCTGAACTTGAGGGCTTCATGTCAGATAAGTGCCCCCAATATTATCACTTAACTGATTCCTTTGTGAGAAGGTTTAAATTTACATCATCACGCAATTCTCACACTGTCCTATTTGATCTCTATGATAAATCTTATACCATGGACTTAGAAGATTTTAATACTACTTGTAAACTCCCGCAGTGGGGTAGTGTTAGTGAACCTCGCAAATCTGAATTTAAAGAATTTCTTTCTAATATCACTATGGGGGAATTTAGAGAAATAACACAAGCTACCATAGGGAGCATTCATTTTCCTGCCATACATTATTTTGTTGTCTTCGCGGGTAGATGCATTAACGGTAAAGATGAGGCTTGCCACATGTGTGTTCCAGATCTTAGTGTCCTCAAGAGTGCGGTATTGGGTGATAAACAATACAACTTGGGGGCTATTGTTGCATGTAGGTTGCATGTTAATAGTTTAAATGGAGATTTGTTTGGTGGAATTTATGCAACTCGTGTAGCTAACTATCTTGATATACCCATACGTGGAAGTAATATTGAGTTACTCCTTCTTATCTAGATTATAATGCTATGGTTCGTCATCAGTTTGTTTAGAGGAATGAATAGTTCCTCCAGTACTGACTAATCTTTGACAGACGGCGCACCGTCCATGTTGCTCTCCCTGCTCCTGCTTTCTTTGACTTTCAGGCAAAAGGGAGATATGTTATAACGAGGGAGGAGGCGAACAAGTACGAGATGAGGACGGAGGCAGCTCACCTCCAGGCTGCAGCTCTTCAGGCAGTAGATGCTGCATCTCAGTACGACTCCAGTTTCAACTGCGGATATCCACCAGGCCAGCCATGGCCATAGACCAACTTAGGCCAAAAGCCTAAGCTTGGGGGAGTACGTATTTCTCACCGACATTACATTCATGTTCACACACTCATGCTAGTTGTCGGTGCTCATACTTTTTCATTGTATTATCCATGCTAGTTTAATTTTCTTTTCCAGCTTTCTTCTTGTGTGTTTGAAAAACCTTAAGAAAACCCAAAAAAATTAGTTGTAGCCTTTAGCTGGTTTACTTTCCATGCTTGTAGTAGTAGTAATTAAAAAGAAAACCCAAAAAGATTTCTCGTTCCTCTTTTGCTTGTTGGGAGCTTTCCCGTGTAAATAGTTTTGTTTCTTTTCTTTTCTTTGGGGGTCAAGAGGAGAAGACCTTAATGAAAATGTTGAGTGGCTCTCATATGCATTATTGTTGATCTAACAAAGAGCCCATATTACCTTGTATTCTCCTTTGAATTGAATGCTTGCAGATTCCAGCTTAGTCCAATGCACGTGCACTATTATTTTTATCCACACCGTTCGGTTGTGCAAGTGAAAGGCAATAATGACGATATATGATAGACGGATTGAGATGAGAGAAGCTGGTACAAACTCGACCTCTCTTGTTTTTATAAATATGATTAGTTCATCGTTCCTGATTTAGCCTATTATGAATGAAACATGTTTGCATTGACAATTAGAGATTATAGTTGCTCATGCTATGCTTAAGTAGCTAGGAGTTTATAATGGTTTACCTTGTGTTCCAACATGCTATTAAAATGGTTGTGATGTGGTATGATAGGGTGGTATCCTCATTTGAACAATTCGAGTGGCTTGACTTGGCACATGTTCACGCATGTAGTTGAAACAAAATCAACATAGCCTCCACGATATTTATGTTCATGGTGAATTATATCCTACTCATGCTTGCATTTAGTGTTGATTAATTTTAATGCATGTTCATGACTGTTGTCGCTCTCTAGCTGGTCGCTTCCCAGTCTCTTTCTAGCCTTCACTTGTACTAAGCGGGAATACTACTTGTGCATCCAATTCCATAAATCCTAAAAGTTATTCCATATGAGTTCACCATACCTTCCTATATGTAGTATCTACCTGCCGTTCCAAGTAAATTTGTATGTGCCAAACTCTAAACATTCAAATGAAATTCTGTTTTGTATGCTCGAATAGCTCACGTATCAACTAGGGTTGTCTATATCTTCCATGATAGGCGGGTTATTCTCAAGAGGAGTGGACACCGCTCCTCACTCACGAGAAAATGGCTAGTAACCGGGATGCCCAGTCCCATGCTCAAATCAAATCAAAATAATTGCAAACAAAACTCCCATGGGATTGTTGTTAGTTGGAGGCACCCATTGTTTCGGACAAGCCATGGATTGATGTTTGTTGGTGGTAGGGGGAGTATAAAATTTACCATTCTGCTTGGGAACCGCCTATAATGTGTGTAGCATCGAAGATATCGAGATCTCTCGGTTGTTATGTTGACAATGAAAGTATACCACTCAAAATATTATTTATCTCTATTTCAAAACCGAGCTCTGGCACCTCTACAAATCCCTGCTTCCCTCTGCGAGGGGCCTATCTATTTAGTTTTATGTTGAGTCATCATCCTCTTATTAAAAAGCACCAGTTGGAGAGCACCACTGTCATTTGCATGCATTACTATTAGTTTACATTGAATATGACTGTGATTGGATCTCTTTTACCATGAATTACAATTTCTAGTCAGCCCTTGATCTTCATAGGTGCTCTGCATTTATGTTTTGCGGTCTCAGAAAGGGCTAGCGAGATACCGTCTTGTTATATCATATTTTGATTGTTTTGAGAAAGTGTTGTCATCCGAGATTTACTATTATTGCTCGCTAGTTCATTATGTCATTGATATGAGTAAACATGAGACCTAAATGTTATTGTGAATATGGTTAGTTCATAATCTTTGCTGAAAACTTGAATGCTGGCTTTACATATTTGCAACAACAAGAGCAAACAGAGTTTGTAAAAGTTTTTCTTTATCACCTTCAGTTTATCAACTGAATTGCTTGAGGACAAGCAAAGGTTGAAGCTTGGGGGAGTTGATACGTCTTCATCGTATCTACTTTTCCAAACACTTTTGCCCTTGTTTTCGACTCTAACTTGCATTATTTGAATGGAACTAACCCGAACTGATGATGTTTTTAGCAGAATTGCCATGGTGTTATTTTTGTGCAGAAATAAAAGTTCTTGGAATGACCTGAAAATCAACGGAGAATATTTTTGGAATATATAAAAAATACTAGCGAACGAATCAAGGCTAGGGGGTCCACACCCCGTCCACGAGGGTGGGGGCGCGCCTACCCCCTCGGCGCGCCCCGCTGCCTCGTGGGCCCCCTGGTGCTCCACCAACCTGAACTCCAACTCTATATATTCACGTTCGGGGAGAAAAAAAGCCAGGGAGAAGGATTCATCGTGGTTTACGATACGGAGCCATCGCCAAGCCCTAATCTCTCTCGGGAGGGCTGATCTGGAGTCCGTTCGGGGCTCCGGAGAGGGGAATCCGTCGCCATCGTCATCATCAACCTTCCTCCATCACCAATTTCATGATGCTCACCGTCGTGCATGAGTAATTCCATCGTAGGCTTGCTGGACGGTGATGGGTTAGATGAGATTTATCATGTAATCAAGTTAGTTTTGTTAGGGTTTGATCCCTAGTATCCATTATGTTGTGAGATTGATGTTGCTATGACTTTGCTATGCTTAATGCTTGTCAGTAGGTCCCGAGTGCCATGATTTCAGATCTGAACCTATTATGTTTTCATGAATATATGTGAGTTCTTGATCCTATCTTGCAAGTCTATAGTCAACTATTATGTGTTATGATCCGTTAACCCCGAAGTGACAATAATCGGGATACTTACTGGTGATAACCGTAGTTTGATGAGTTCATGTATTCACTAAGTGTTAATGCTTTGGTCCGGTACTCTATTAAAAGGAGGCCTTGATATCCCTTTGTTTCCAATAGGACCCCGCTGCCACGGGAGGGTAGGACAAAAGATGTCATGCAAGTTCTTTTCCATAAGCACATATGACTATATTCGGAATACATGCCTACATTACATTGATGAACTGGAGCTAGTTCTGTGTCACCCTATGTTATAACTATTGCATGAGGAATTGCATCCGACATAATTATCCATCACTGATCCATTGCCTACGAGCTTTTCACATATTGATCTTTGCTTAGTTACTTTTCTGTTGCCACTTTTACAATCACTACAAAACCAATACCATTACTTTTGCCACCGTTACTGCTACTATCATATTACTTTGCTACTAAATATGCAATGCCATGTTTTTCAGCCAGTTATCATATATGTGAATTATCCACCGCCATGTAGCCAGGCATCATATATGTGAATTATCTCATGCCATCTTTTTTTATTACATATTCCATTTGTCGACAATTTGTGTATATTTTTATAAATATGATTATCAGCCATTTGAGCCGGTTATTGAAAAATCAGGAGTGAAAACAAGGTCTTCAGAGCAGGCAATGGTACCTGTGGAAGCATATGTCTTGATGGTTACAGGGAGCTCCTCAGAGGAGGATTCAGAGACATTGACCAGTCCTATATCCCACCAGAGGTGTATGCTGTAAGTTGCAATGTTTATATTTCTCATATCATGCATATGGTGTCTTGCATTGCTTAGTTTAGACATCATATGCACAATGTTGAATTCCATCTACTTAGTTTAGAGATCATACATGCGAGTGCCAGCTGCTTAGTATATGAATCAATTGTGTCAATTATATCATGCCATCCTATATACTTAGACAACATGTATGTGAATTATTTCATCCCAACCTATTTTAGAAAGACATCATATAGTTTTTTCATGTCATCCTGCTTAGATACTCATCATATGTTGAATTATGCCATTATATCCTGTTAAGTTCCATCATATATCTGAAACTGTGTCATGCTATCATGTTTAGTTAGGCATCATATATATGAAAGTGTGCCATGTTGTCCTGTTTGGTTAGATAACATATATGTGAATTACCACATCTGTCTATCATACAATGTCTATACGTTCAATTTCTTTTCTTGTTTATCATCCATTTGAATTGGAGGGGGTGATGGCAGTATCTAAGGGAGCAAAAACCCGTTCTTCACAAAAGACAGTGCTACCCATCAATGCAGATAGAACCATGGTTGTACTGGCCCACAAACTAGCCCCACCACACATAATCGAGACTCTTCCAGATTGCACACTTACATCGTTGGGCAGAGAACCAGCTACAACCCATCTAACCCCAACCCCAGTGGATAGTAACCCATTTCTAGTTGACAAAGCACCATGTCCACCACAGAGTACCCCCACACGAGCAGTTTGTAAAGCAACTATAGTGCGCAAAGCATGAAGACCACTGCAGCGAACCCAAACTCCACGTTTAAAGCAGAAGAGCAATTGTTCTCAGGTCAGATTCCGTAGCTATGGTCCGTACTCCTTTGCTGTTGCATCACTGTATTTACTCATACCAACTACTTTCGAATTTGAAGGATCCAATTGAAACTCCAATGGCACAACAGGTATGTTTTAAACCTATTTCTTTAACTGGATTGTTGTTCTAACTTCTTGCTCTATGTCGATTTCAGTTTCAGTTGTATAAACAGTTATGTTCTCATGTGATGCACATTACAAGTGTTGCCAATGTTGTGTAGTTTCTCACACTTATATTCTGTCTATGTTGCTGTGTCTTAAAAATATATGAGTTGAACTGTGTCTCTATCTTGATTTGGCAACATAAACTAGAATGATATGGACAATATACTGACCATAGTACATAGATATATGTTTGTTTCATGATGTTATCCTGTCCACCTTACTACTGAACCGGTTTACCAAAATGAGTTTCGTATACTACATGCTAAACCTGTGATATGTCTACTTGTTTCTCTTGTAGTATGCAAGCAGAATATTGGAGAAGAGCACCCCACTATGCAAATGGTAGAGAAAGTAATGCAGATAAGGTTCAAGATAGTGAGACAGCCATGTTGGTCTCTAAGAAAGGTGATAAAAATGATCTTGTAGACAGTGAGAAAACCCCACAGTCCTGCGTTGATGTAGTGTTCGAGTTACTGGCCAGTACCGCTGGCACAAGCTCTTCGAACTCGCTGCCTGAATCACTTCGGCTTCTTCAGTCTCAGCTACAAGCTGAAAGGCATCAGTTAGCTGTGTCGCGGCAATAAGCCGAAGGACTAAGGAAGTCCCTGCAGAATTCAGATGCATACTTTCTTGTGCAATAGCAAGTGTTGGAGGATTTAAGCGCCAAACAAGAGAAAGTTAATAAGCTTGCTAAGCATCTTGCCAGCATTATGCGTACCCATGATATTGTTTCTGGAGCTCTTCTAAAGTGGTTTCAATTCTGGACTTGTTTTGTTGCAGCGTTTATTTGCACTGGTCGCCAACTTTGACAACCAGTGTATATGATATGCTACTTTGATGCCCAGTGGATGTAATATGTGTAAGTTGCTTGCTTATTTATTTCCTTGTTGTCTTGTTTATTTGCTTGCTTGTAGTCAGTGCAGTTTTTTTCCACGGTTTGCTAGTGGCCTCAATAACCTATTTTTTTAAACTAGACCACAATAACCATGGGCTACATATTTACTATAGTTACCATGGGCCTCCTACGGGCCATAGAAACAATGGGCCTTCTAAGGGCCATAGAAACAATGGGCCTTCTAAGGGCCATAGAAACAATGGGCCTTCTATGGGTCATAGCATCAATGGGCCTTCTACGGGTCGTATGATCGATCGGCCAAACATGGGCCAACAACGGACCGCATTATGGGCCCTAAATGGGGTAGAGTTGGAATTGTCCATTCATGGGAGGACCATAATGGGCCATCATTAATCAGCCGTATTTGATGACGCTATGAAAACAGCCTAACGGGCCACAAACGGGCCGACTGTAACCATGGGCTAAATTTGGCCCACAATCAGAAAAGGCCAGTAACAGGCTATAAGTAATCGAATTCTAGAAATGAGCCCAAGAATAAATGGGCCCTGAGAAGGCCGAAATATAACATGGGCTTGAAAGGGTCCATTGGAATAATGGGTCGTTAAAGGGTATAAAGCAATGTACTATTCATTACGGGCCAGTTTCACCATGAGCTGTTAATGGGCCAAGAGTTACAAAGTGCCTCATATGGGCCGAAAGAGGTCATGGGCCAGACATGGGCCAAAAGTTACAATGGGCTGGAATCATATTGGACAGCCCAAATAATGCTACTGGGATTAATTCTGATAGGCCGTAACGGGCCCTGAGTTAGCGGGCTGTAAATGGGCTATCTGCGAACAGGCCGTTAACAGGCTTTCCGTGGGCTGGCCTGCTATCTTTTGACCAAGTTAAACGGGCCGGCCTTTTCACAGAAATGGGCCTTTGTTGGGTCGTGCCACGTGTGTATCATTGGCGCATTCTGTCCAATGAGTGGATGACATCTGTCCCAACGGTGAGCCGACACGTGTTTCCTCCAGCCAATGATAATTTTACATGTGGAAAATCCCCATTGGTCCGGGCTGTTAACGGGTTTTCGGATCCAAACTGGAACCCGATAGCTTAACGCGACCCATTACGGTGGATGCCACGTGTCGATCACCCTTGACGAAAGCACTTCTATGACACGCGATTTATCATCATGGAAGTGGACACTTCCATGATGATAATTTTGGTAATGCCATGGAACACTTCTATGACACCACGTGTATGACTATCTTGATTCTGTCATAAAATCGACATGGATGTACATGCATGACAGAAAACGTGACCTACTTTGACAAACACGTATCATCACGGAAGTGTATTTTTTGTAGTGTTACTAATGCTCGTAGTAGCGCTTGGGTATTTGATACTGGTTTGGTTGCTCATATTTGTAACTCGAAACAGGGGCTACAGATTAAACGAAGATTGGCTAAGGACGAGGTGACGATGCGCGTCGGGAATGGTTCCAAGGTCGATGTGGTCGCCGTCGGCATGCTACCTCTACAGCTACCTTCGGGATTAGTTTTAGACCTGAATAATTGTTATTTTGTGCCAGCATTGAGCATGAACATTATCTTTGGATCTTGTTTAGTGCGAGACGGTTATTCATTTAAATCAGAGAATAATGGTTGTTCTATTTATATGAGTAATATCTTTCATGGTCATGCACCCTTGAAGAGTGGTCTATTTTTGTTGAATCTCGATTGTGGTGATACACATATTCATAATATTGATGCCAAAAGATGCAAAGTTGATAATGATAGTACAACATATTTGTGGCACTGTCGTTTAGGTCATATTGGTGTAAAGTGCATGAAGAAACACCATGCATATGGGCTTTTGGAATTACTTGATTATGAATCATTTGATACTTGTGAACCATGCCTCATGGGCAAGATGACTAAAACTCTGTTATATGGAACAATGGAGCGAGCTAATGACTTATTGGAAATAATAAATACCGATGTATGCGGTCCAATGAGTGCTGAGGCTCGTGGCAGGTATCGTTATTTTCTGACCTTCATAGATGATTTGAGCAGATATGGGTATATCTACTTAATGAAACACAAGTGTGAAACATTTAAAAAGTTCAAACAATTTCAGAGTGAAGTGGAGAATCATCCTAACAAGAAAATAAAGTTTCTACAATCTGATAGTGGAGGCGAATATTTGAGTTATGAGTTTAGCCTTCATTTAAAACAATGTGAATAGTTTCACAACTCAGGCCACCTGGAACACCACCGCGTAATGGTGTGTCCGGACGTCGTAACCGTACTTTATTAGATATGGTGCGATCTATGATGTCTCTTACTGATTTACCACTATCGTTTGGGGGTTATGCCTTAGAGACAGCTACATTCACATTAAATAGGGCACCGTCTAAATCCGTTGAGACGACACCGTATGAACTATGGTTTGGCAAGACACCTAAGTTGTCGTTTCTTAAAGTTTGGGGTTGCAACACTTATGTCAAAAGGCTTCAGCTTGATAAGCTCGAACCCAAATCAGTGAAGTGCGTCTTCATAGGATACCCTAAGGAAACAATTGGGTGCTCCTTCTACCACAAATCTGAAGGCAAGATATTTGTTGCCAAGAATGCAAACTTTCTAGAGAAGGAGTTTCAGTCGAAAGAAGTGAGTGGGAGGAAAGTAGAACTTGATGAGGTAATTGTACCTTCTCTCGAATTGGAAGGTAGCTTATCATAGAAAACCGTTCCCGTGATGCCTACACCAACTAGAGAGGAAGCTAATGATAATGATCATGAAACTTCAGATCAAGTTACCACTGAACCTCATAGGTCAACCAAAGCACGATCCGCACGAGAGTGGTACGGTAATCCTATTCTGGAAGTCATGTTACTAGACCATGAAGAACCTACGAACTATGAAGCTATGATGAGCCAAGATTCTGATAAATGGCTTGAGGCCATGAAATCTGAGATAGGATCCATGTATGAGAACAAAGTATGGACTTTGGTGGACTTGCCCAATGATCGGTGAGCCATAGAGGATAAATGGATCTTCAAGAAGAAGCCTGACACTGATGGTAATGTTACTGTCTACAAAGCTCGACTTGTCGCAAAAGGTTTTCAACAAGTTCAAGGAGTTGACTATGATGAGACTTTCTCACCTGTAGCGATGCTTAAGTCTGCCCGAATCATGTTAGAAATTGCCGCATTTTATGATTATGAAATTTGGCAAATGGACGTCAAAACTGCATTCCTTAATGGATTTCTAAAAGATGAGTTGTATATGATGCAACCAGAAGGTTTTTTCGATCCTAAAGGTGTTAACAAAGTGTGCAAGCTCCAGCGATCCATCTATGGACTGGTGCAAGCATCTTGGAGTTGGAATATACGCTTTGATGAGGAGATCAAAGAATATGGTTTTATACAGACTTTCGGAGAAGCCTGTACTTACAAGAAAGTGAGTGGGAGCTCTGTAGCATCTCTAATATTATATGTGGATGGCATATTGTTGATTGGAAATGATATAGAATTTCTAGATAGCATAAAAGGATACTTGAATAAAAGTTTTTCAATGAAAGACCTTTGTGAAGCTGCTTATATATTAGGCATCAAGATCTATAGAGATAGATCAAGATGCTTGATAGGACTTTCACAAAGCACATACCTTGATAAAGTTTTGAATAAGTTCAAAATGGATCGGTCAAAGAAAGGGTTCTTGCCTGTATTACAAGGTGTGAAGTTGAGTCGGACTCAATGCCCGACCACTGCAGAAGATAGAGAGAAAATGAAAGTCATTCCCTATGCCTCGGCATAGGTTCTATCATGTATGCTATGTTGTGTACCAGACCTGATGTGTGCCTTGCTATAAGTTTAGCGGGAAGGTACCAAAGTAATCCAGGACTGGATCACTGGACAACGGTCAAGAACATCCTGAAGTACCTGAAAAGGACTAAGGATATGTTTCTCATTTATGGAGGTGGCAAAGAGCTCGTCGTAAATGGTTACGTCGATGCTAGCTTTGACACAGATCCGGATGACTCTAAGTCACAAACCGGATACGTATTTATATAGAATGGTGGAGCTGTTAGTTGGTGCAGTTCCAAGCAGAGCATTGTGGCGGGATCTATGTGTGAAGCGGAGTACATAGTTGCTTTGGAAGCAGCAAATGAAGGAGTCTGGATGAAGGAGTTCATATTCGATCTAGGTGTAATACCTAGTGCATCAGGTCCAATGAAAATCTTTTGTGATAATACTGGAGCAATTGCCTTAGCGGAGGAATCCAGATTTCACAAAAAAACCAAACACATCAAGAGACGCTTCAACTCCATCTATGATCAAGTCAAGGAGGGAGACATAGAGACTTGCAAAATACATACAGATCTGAATGTTGCAGACCCGTGGACTAAGCCTCTTCCACGAGCAAAACATGATCAGCACCAAGACTCCATGGGTGTTAGAATCATTACAAAGTAATCTAGACTAGCACATATGCCCGTGCGTTGCAATGGGAGAAAAATTGGACATGTCCTCAAATTTAGTGAAAATTGTATGTGCGAACACAGTTGTTTGCACTACAAAGACAGCGTTAATTGTCATGTCCATTATTTGAAAGCATGTTATCGATTGCAAAATGAAATTTGGTATATCTTTTTCAATAAGAACGTGTATTAATTGAATCTGTAGTATAAGGTTGGATTACCTCAACCCATATTTACTCAGGCTTGTGCAATACTCAGAAAAGCCAAATGACAGATAATATTGTTCAAGTATAAACGGTGCATCCCTCGGGATAAATCGTGACCTTGAGTACAAATTCAAATGTTGATTTGTAAAATCCATTATTTAAACGATTTAAATCAGATCATCACACCACAATAACTTTGGTGCATTATGGATTTTGAATTGTACCACATATATTCACAACAAGCACGTGGAAGATCTATTTTGTAGGAGCTAATTCTTCAGGTTGTAGTGCCCTGCACATACTCATCCGGAGAACCTGGTTGTGTGCAAGCAGACATTCAGAATGCACATATTGTTCTCCTGCACAAATTAATACAACTTCAGATACATCGAGATCATATTTTTTTAGAACTGTGTATGTGAGCCCTGTGCAAAATATATTAGACACACCCAGGCTAGGGTGCATCTATAATAACCATCAGTCTGTCATCTACATATTACATAACGTCCACTTAGTTGAGAGAGATGAACAACGTAAGGAGGGGGAAGGGTACAAAGGATTTAGCAAGTTGAGAAAAAATCTTACTTGGACCTGTGCGGGGCAATGGGTTGTAGTAGAGGAATTGCAAGTTTAGGTTCATATTTTGGAAGCAAAGAATCGCACAATTTGTTAGTAGACTTATATTCAGGACCTACAAAAAATGATTTGGTAAGCTGTTTACTTGACCTTATCATGAAACAAAGAAAAGAAGCATGATTCCTCGCAAAACCTTATAGTTCCGTGTTGATCCAAACAGCGAAGATTGAAGCTGCAACGTTTCACTTCCTCACATAGCATCTTGTTCATCAGTCATGTTCTCAGTGTACTATACATTTGCCATTTGCTAAATGAGTTCATGCATGGTACATCGATTTAAACTTCATCAACATACATTACCAAGGCAGCAAGAAAGTTTTGACATAGCCAACAAACCTCAGGCACAACAAAGTTTATTGGTTCAAAATAGAAGCATGAAGATAAAGATTGAAGATAATAACAATACTGGGAAGGAAAACACAAGCACCCCGATGATTATAAGGATGGTATGTGAGGAAGTGAAGACTTATCCAATACATACATGCGTTCCTAGAATGATGCATTTGAGGGCCTGCTGCAAGCTTACAATTGATAAGGATAGTGTTGAAGCCAGTGCCTATACGACTGTGGTAGGTGTCGTGGGGTTGTCACGACAGATGTCCTAGTGTGAGGACTTAGTCGTGGAGCCATCACAATGTAGTTAGCTTAAAGGGGTTAAAGCGAGACAAAGGACGCAAGGAGTTTATACTGGTTCGGCCCCTTGCGGTGAAGGTAAAAGCCTAATCCAGTTGTGATGGGATTGCTAGGGTTTCGATGACCAGGGAGCGAATCCGCTTTGCCTGGCTCTCGAGTTGTTGTTTTATGTCCTTCAACCGCCGCCGGGTCGTCCCCTTATATACACAGGTTGACGCCCGGCGGTTTACAGAATCCCGGCCGGCTCATAAACGTGTCCGGCTCGGTTTCTACCCTTTCCTATCTTACAACACAAGTTACAACACCATATGGCGGTTTATGTCTACGGGCCCTAATCCGCCTTTGGGTCCTGGGCCTTTAGATCTCTATAATAAAGCGCCATGCTCCTTGTCTTCATGGGCTTCAATATGAATAATTCCTTATGGGCATAACCCGGCCCCTCCTGGGCAGTTTATACTCAGTAGTTATATCTCCAACATTAGGCCCCAGATTGATTTGAACATGTTCATGTCAATCTTCAACACTTTAGGAACATTTCTTCTTCGGCACCTTCGAATAAACCTTGTAATCCGCCATGACGTCATCTTCCAAGATTATGATAAACCGCCATGACGTCACCCGTTCATTAAAAACCCGTATATACCTTACTTTTATTAATGAGCCTCCAAAAATCGAGGCGACAACTTTGTCACATATCCATTTTTTGGGCTCCTCAATTCCCGTGTATGTCGCTTATCCCTTCGTTTTATAAATAGGGCTAAGGGTCCCTTTCCTTTTCTCCCCTTGCCTCTTCTTCTTTCTTCTACCTCGCATCGCCTCAGTACTCGAGCGCTGCCACCACCGTCGACCTTCGCCTCTACCCCAACCTTGGTCGATGCATCACCCTGAACGTACCAGAGAATCACGGCGCCTCTCCGATGTTTAACAGTTTCGGTGAGTTTCTTCTTCCTTTCCTCTATAGATCCGTTTAGGGTTCGCACGTGCTCATGGAAGCTTCGTGGTGTTCTTCCCCTGTTCTTCATTGGAGCCTATATGATAAACTCCAAACCTGATATAGCTTGTGCGGTAGCAATGATAGTCCTTCTTTTGCCATCAGATCATCTCTTTTGTGTATAAAAACCTGATCTGAAACTTCATGAACTGCTCAAGCGCCAACCTTTAGGTCTAAATATTTTCCTTTTCCTGACATGTGGTAGATCTGAAATTCTAATGTGAAACTGTGAAACATGTTCTTCCTCACTTAGTCATTTCTCGGCTTCAGATCTATACTCTCACTGTCCATGTAGGCGGTTTATCTTTTAGAAAATAACTTGCCATATACCATTAGTCCCCTTGTAAACCGCCAATCGCTTTATCATTTATAATAGCATCAACATCCGGTTTAACAATTTTGCATGACTGAATACCTTTTGTCTCTTAACCTGTAACGCTTTATGCTTGTCAATCATGACTTTTAAACCAGCACAAACCTTCCTTCAAGTTGTCCAAAAAATGGCCAAGACTTTTTATGCTTGTAACTGGGTTCCATCCTGGATTACGGGAAGATCTGAAAGGATGTGTTATGACTGGCGCTTTACCAAAACAAAGTGAAATCCACTGGCGAGCCCCTGGTCAAGAAAATCCTCTTGAGCCCAAAGATGGCGAGATAGTTCTGTTTGTTGATCATCTGAACCGTGGTTTCAAACCTCCCATATCAAAGTTTTTTTCGTGATGTGCTTGCTAGCTTCTAGATCCACCCTCAAGATATTGGACCTAACTCTGTGTCCAATATTTGTAATTTTCAACTGTTCTGCGAGGCCTATCTGCAAGAAGAATCGACCATTGAACTGTTCAGGGACTTTTTCTATTTAAGCCTTCGTACCGAGTTTGTAGACGGGCCCAATACTGAACTTGGCGGCGTTTCAATTCAGAAAAGGAAAGATGTCAACTTCACTCACGCCAAGCATCATAGTCACCCTAAGGATTGGAACCAGACTTGGTTTTACTGCCGAGATACGTCTTCAACTGATGAAAATCCTCTGCCGGGTTATCGTCCTCAGCGGCTTACCAACACACATCTGTTTCCCCAACGACTTAGCGCCAAAGAACGAGCCAAGTATGGTCCATAGCTTTCAAAGCTTCGAGCCTTTGTTGCAAATGGTTTAACAGGCATTGATTTTGTTCGCTGTTGGATCTCCTGGAGTATTCTGCCTTTAAGTTGACGCCCCGGTTTAATGTGCGAGTACACAGGGGACTTAAAAGACCCTCAACGGCATGTGGACATTCAACTAACATAAGCTGAAATTACTGACGCTGTCCAAAAAATACTGAATGAACCAGAGGCTGTCTGCAGCAAGACAGGGCTAAGTCCCTTCTGCGCTTCCAATAAACCGCTAGCTGTAAGAATCATATAACCTTTGTTTTAACCTGATTGTTTTAAATACTCCCTCAAAATTTTATCAATCTTTGACAGGGTGATGATCCGTTCTGGAAGAAAAAACCACAAGATAAACCGACAAAGACACCTCGCCCCAAGACTAAGGTTACCAAAATACCTGCCAAGAATAAAACCATTGAATCCTCTGAACCAAACATTGATGATGATCTGGATAATCTGGAATCAGAGGTAGAACTTGATTCTGTTGGTTCTTTTTTCATACACCTCATTGACAATGACTATTATCAGGATGACGCTGAAGCCAGCCAAGCTGATGATGTAGAGGTAATTATTCTATCCTCCGGTTCAGATCCTCTGCCAACACAGAAAACCCGTCAAGCAATCCGGAAAGTAAGATTTTCTCACCCTCTAGCTCACTTGGACCCAAACTTTCTTTTGAAGAAGCAGCAACACGAAGCTCGCCGCACAACCCGACACAGCGGCCATGTAATTACTTCAGCCGGTTTACCGAACACTCTAACCCGAAAACGTTGATCGGAGGTCTCATATATTTTTGATACTCCTTATCCCAAGGCGGGTTATTTCAGGCAACCTCTTAATCCGTCTGATTCAAACTATCAGGGAACACCTCATTCATTATCCGGCGAGTCAACGACCACACAACTCCCTCCTCTCAAGATTGTTCCTGGGTGAGCACTTTAAATTTAAGTGTTGACACTTTATACTTGTTTGTTATACTAACCTTTATGTCTTTTACTTTCAGAGCCAAGGCCAGGCCCAGCAAAAAGGCAAAATTGAATACACCGGCTGATGATAACCCAGCCACTGAACCAGAACATATCCCAGAACAATTTGAGTCGAATGCTGACACTATACATGATGATCCACCACCAGAACATCATGAAACCTTTGCTGAACCAATGGAAGATGATCCCATCGGCCATGCTACTGACCTGCCAGGTCCGGCCAAAGCTGCAGATAAACCGCCAAGCCCAGCCAAAGTGGCTGATGACCAATCGGACGATGTCATTGTCATTGGCGCCGGCCACACCACCCTGACAATCCTATCGCTTTATCAAAGCATAGTGCCAAGGAAGAACTTTTTGCTATGGATAAGGGCAAGTGGAAAACATATTTATCTAGCTATGCCCACCTCAATGCCCAAGAGATCCATTCCGGCTTCTTAAATCGTCTGTATACAAGTCGTGACTATGAAGCCGGTTTAGTGGGCCTGATGAAGGAGCGATATGAGGTAAACACTGCTAACTCTTCATAATTTTTTCTCTTGTGTCCAATTTCTAATATCAACTCCAGCAGCCCTCAAGGGCCGGTTTATGATATCAATGTGAACCGGGACGTCGTAATACTTCAACTTTGCCTGTGTAGCCCCCAAGGGTCGGCTTATCGTTTCAGGATGAACCGGGACTTTCTGTCATGAAGCTTCCAAAAATTCTTGATCACCATCTTTGTAAACCGATTTTAGGAAAAAAAATCCATAACCTTGTCTTGATCAAATATGCATTAGCCCCCAAGTGCCAAGTGTATAACTTGTTATGTGCTTATGACTTAAGATGTCAGCTGATAAAAAGCAATATCCATTAGCCCCCAAGTGTCAAGTGTATAACTTGTTATGTGCTTGGGACTTCAAATATGCACTTCCAACTCATTAAATGTCTCTTGCAGGCTGATCTGGGCAAAATGGAATCTCAAATCGCCGACCTTCAGGAAAATATCAAGTCCCAACAAGCAGAAACTTTCAAGGCTAAAGAGGAGCTGACTGGCGCCTTAACCGATGTCGGTGTCAAAACCGGCGGATCTTGGGTTGGGGGTCCCGAACTGTGCGTCTAGGATCGGTGGTAATAGGAGGTAGGGGACACGATGTTTTACCCAGGTTCGGGCCCTCTTGATGGAGGTAATACCCTACGTCCTGCTTGATTGTTCTTGATAATATGAGTAGGACAAGAGTTGATCTACCACGAGATCGTAGAGGCTAAACCCTAGAAGCTAGTGTATGGTATGATTGTTGTATACATGATCTATCGACTAGCCTAGCCCTGGTTTATATAATGCACCAGAGGCCTAGGATAACAAGAGTCCTAGCCGAATACACCGGTGGGGAGGAGTCCTTGTCTTGATCACTAAGTCTTGTGGAATCTTCCATGTACGCGGCAACTGTCCGAACCGGCCCATGAGTATACGGCCACGGGGGTCCTCGGCCCAATCTAACAGATCGGGAGACAACGTGGTGAGTACCCCCTAGTCCAGGACACCATCAGTAGCCCCCTGAACCGGTCTTCAAGTTAGGGATGCTCCTCGATTCTTCCGAACTGTTCTTCATCTTCGGTTGTCAGTCTTGAAAACTGGTTCAACAAATCTTCTCATCTTCGATCTTGAGGATCACCGAAATGCATTCGACGAGTTTACACGTCGGGTATCCGAGGAGCCCCTTTAAGTTTCCGGCCTTTATCAATGCCTTGTTATTTTTATGCCACACCTCGGGTTTGAAGTTGTTCCCGGGAGGCAGTGTCCTCTTGCGTCCGAGCTCTAACGCCAGACTGCATTTGAGGTAACTTTTGCAGCCGAGCACCAACGCCGGACCGCTTTCCGAGCTCAAACGCCGGAATGTATCCTAGCTCCAACGCCGGACTATGTCCAAACTCCAACGTCGGACTGTATCCGAGCTCCAACGCCGGACTATATCCGAGGTGTCATATCACCTTGGTTCAAAAAAGTTGAAGGAGTTTAGCCGAGCTTAATGCTGGAAATGCCCTCTATGGAGCCAGCCACTAGCGCCCGAGCTTTATGCCAGACTACTTCCGAGGTGGTGCACCACCCCGACTGTGGGCCATTTTTTGTCAATATTTTTGATTGGTGCAATTTATTTTCTGCCGAGATATATAGCTAGTAGCCCTCAAGGTGTGTATCGGTTTAAAACCCGAGATGCACCTGAAGGATGACGTAAGAACGTTGATCCCAGTAGCCGCTGAGACTCAGGTTGATTTGCAAAATCGGCCTGAGGATCAAGTCCTAGCTCGGCAGAATACTTCAGGACACAAAAAGCGGCATGCTCAGTCCTCGAGACTCAGGTTTGGTGCGGCCGACCAACCTGAGGATCAAAATCTCCTCGGAAACTGTATTGCGCTTAAAATTTTCTGCATTGAACAGGCAATGCAGTAGCCCCCGAGACACTGGTTGGGTGGTAACACCAGATCAGGGGATCAATGTGCCCCTTTAATATTTTTAAATAATAAGCCCGAAGCCCAGTAGCCCCCAAGCCTTAATGCGGGCACGGGTGGCCGAATTAAGGATCAATGCCCATACTAAAATCACAAATTATGTGTAATGACTCTATGTATCCAAGTACTTTACATCATTAATGCTCGGATCCACATTGTACAAAACTTTGTTGACCGACCATCGGCTTCCACCTCTTCGGCTAGTAGCCGAGGAGTGTTTGTCCTACTTTATAAAGCCTTTATGAGGGCAAAGATTTACGACAAACAAGGCAATCTGGCCATACGGTTTTATAAACAAAGGTACGCAGAGAGATATGTTATATTACTGTTGAACATAAGAAATGTCTTCCAAAGAAAATAGTCCCGCTATCGGTTCCTTTCTTTGGGTTGTCATGCTAAGCATGATCATGAAACCTCAGCTCTAATGTAAGAGGAAAATATCGAGGATTTAGTTTGGGAGGCCAGTTAATAGCCCCCGGTAGTGTTCGGCGACAGTCGAGGTCAAGCCGTAAACACTTCGACCATTGTTATGAATGGCCCGTCATTTAACACAGTCATCGGATCGCTGACTAGTTTACACTTATTGTGACAGTCAGTTTTCGGCTTTCTCCACTAAGGTGCTTAACCATGTGAGCTGGAAGCACAATCGCAGTGGTTCTCCCTTTGCACACCTAGCCGAACAAAGCGGAACGTAGGAGGCAAGCGCAGGAGCCGGGCAACCCAACTATTGACCGAAGACACAATTCGAAACCAATGCATATATAGCAATATCCGAGAATATTTTTACCGAATCTCTAAAGGTGTCCGGCGTTGCACTGCGAGACTTGTGCTGAAAACACACAAATAGTTTAAAAGTGCCATAAGCTTGTAAAACCAAAAAACGTCTGTAAAAACTTGACGTCCGAACAAGATCAAGTGTTCGGTGCCAATCCGAAAATTGGACTTTAGAAAAAATGCTTCTGTCGTGTTTTAACATGACACATCCTATCTAAAGACTTCAAGCGGGTCAGCCTACGGCTTCAACCTCCTATCCCGAAGGCGGAGTACCTCTCTTTAGGCCAGTTTAGCAAACTAAACTCTAGCGGCTTTGAGAGGGAAATTAGGCTCCCCAGCTAGTGACCATACACTCGTGTCGAAAAAAGGAGTGACAAATAATAATAAAAACTTTGCAACGACTAAGAAGAAGAACGCTTACTCTAAAACAGCTCATATAAATTTAAGAGCCCCCAAGTGACTTGGGTAAAAGAATTTTATGTATAATGATTGTATGTACCAAAGTACTTATATCATATATGTGTTCACCCGAACTTTGAATGCGTCTTAACCGACCGTCGGCTTCTCCCTCTTCGGCCAAGGGCCGAAAAGTGTCGTGTACTCCACCTATCGAGAGTATCGACGGTGTTTCCGATGACCAGGCAATCAGGCCATAAGGCTGTAACAGACAAAGCGCGCTCAGGGAACTTATGCTATATTACCGACGAAGTGTAAGAAGCATCTTCAAAGAAAATAGTACCCCCACCGATACCTTTCTTAGGTGCTCATTATTACTATGAGACTTGTGCAATAGATTTTTTGTACTCATGAGTTCCATTGTGTGCCGACCATGATTAAAAACAATAAGAGCGCTAGCTTTCGGCTTCACCCAGTCTGAGGTCAGAGCTCGGATGACCCGGTCATGACAATCGCAGAGGTGCTCCCTTTACTCCCTAGCCGAACAATCGGGAATGTAGGGGTAAACACAGGAGCGGGGCAACCCAGCTTGCAAATCGCTTAAGTCAATATGATGCATATTGTGGTGTAATACACGAACAAGGAACGAAGCCGTACAAGTATAATCATATGCAAGAGGAAAAGCTTCATAAAGGAAGCCCCCAAGTAAACGGAGTATTTGAATTTGTGTGTCACAAACAAAGTTTTGACAAGGAGATTTTTTACAAGCAACTTTTTTCCAAAAAGGTATAATGCTTGGTCGAACCGAACACAAGTTAAAAATTTAAAACTTTGAGCATGAAGGCAACTTAGCTGGTTAATGTGTTCAGTATTGATGACACGGTCCGAGCTTCATGCGGGGCAAGGTTCCATCCCCCAAGCCGGTCCCAAGGTGGCAGAGCAAAGAGCTCGGCACTCCGGAGTGGTGACACAACACGGTCAATGCAGGCCGGCAGAGTGATGCCGAAGTCCCCGGCATGGGGTAATGAAGTGTTGACGAAGCCCCCCGTCTAGCCGAGGTGACGTGGTATGTCAGTACGCCGAGTTGACGATACTGCCCAACCCGAATCATTTTCCTGTGCATGAAAAATAGTGGAAACCAGAGATAATAGTAATAATAATAATTAAAAAAAGTCATTGCATAATAAATAATTGATGCAAAGTGAGTAATAAAAGAAATATTGCCTGGCGCCAAAGTCAATGTCGATGTAGGGCATCGGCGTGATGCGGTAAAGGCATGGCAAAGCCTGAATTCACAGGTCGGTCCGAGTTCCGGATGCGGCGTTCGCCAGACCATGTAAGGAAACTGACCGAACCACCATGTGACCGTCGTTAATGCGGCCATCATTTGATAGACCTGTGTACATATGACGAACAAACTAGAGTAATAATTTCTTGGGAAAAATGAACCCCAACAAGCAAAAAATACTAGGATTAATAGCACCTGGTTTATTTGTTGTAGCAATCCGAAGAAAGGCGATTCCGAAAATTGGGACTCGATCCGTACACCCATTGCCTGATGGGCGATAAAGCGACGGTATGGCGATGCTGGCAAAGGTTGGCTCACCGAGGCAAAGCTCTCGTTCCAGCTAACGTGACGGAGCTGATCGGCTAGTGACACCGAAGTCTCCGGAGTAGGTTGATGAAGAGATGGTGAAGCCCCCGGTCTAGCCGAGATGTCGAAGTAGGTCGGCGTGATGGACACCAGCTTGAAGAAGCAATAGTGCGGCCCTGCCGATGCAGGTCGTGACGTGGTTGATGACGGCTTGATGAAGTGACCGTGCGGCGATGCCGGTATGCCTGCTCCATGTAATCCGTGGAGCGGCGATGTTGGTGATGATTTATCCTTCGCGATGCAAGACTCTTGTTCGGCTTGCCGAGATGATGATCCGAAGAAGTTGAGCTTGGCTCAACAAAGTGACAACGTGTCTAGCGCAGGTCGACAGTCTTGGAACAATATTGTCGGACTGGTTTGACACCAACATGATGATGAAGATGACCTCAGGGGAGGCTTAAAAATTTATGGGCATGTGTTTAAAAACAACGCACAATACCCTAGAAGAGAACTCCTCTAAAAAGGTTGTCCAATATCACGTTCATAAAGATACATGAATTCGGGTCGGATCTGTATTCGCGCAGAAAACAGATCCAAAAATTGGTCCACTCATCGAAAGGTTCCCGGAGTTTGAACCGTCGGATCGAGCTGAAATTTGGAGGGGTGGTAGATATGGGAATTCCGCAGTACATGAACGGTTGGATCTTCCAAAGGACCTCCGAGATGGGATATGGAGACCACGCCCTAAACTCAGCCAGATTCTCGTCCAGATTTGACAGGGCTCCGGTATATCATAGATTGCCAGCGATTCCTCCATCGGAACTCGATGAAATTTTGCATGGTTGTTGTAGACTTAATTCCACACAATTTCACCAAAGGGATCATCAAAGCGATGATCAAAGAGGTGGTGGCAGCGAATACAAGTTCGCTGTTCGGAAAAACAGCACGGTTGCCCGAGGGCAGTGTTGACGTTGAGCCCCCGAGCTCCATAGATGATTCCTTCATGATCTTGATAGAGATCGGAGTTGAAGTTGATGAAGGTCCTCATCTGAACATGACGATAGGAGGCAGGGCACAGTCCTCGGTCAAGCCAAGATGACCAGTCGAGCCGGTGACGAAGATGTCGACGTCGCAGTTAATCTGCAAACGAGCCATCGATCATTTTGCCGATCACACAGCGGAACTCTCAATGAAAGTACCAATGTCGGTGTCAAAAATGGCGAATCTCGGGTAGGGGGTCCCGAATTATGCGTCTAGGATCGATGGTAACAGGAGGCAGGGGACACGATATTTTACCCAGGTTCGGGCCCTCTTGATGGAGGTAATACCCTACGTCCTGCTTGATTGTTCTTGATAATATGAGTAGTACAAGAGTTGATCTACCACGAGATCGTAGAGGCTAAAACCTAGAAGCTAGCGTATGGTATGATTGTTGTATACATGATCTATCGACTAGCCTGGCCCTGGTTTATATAATGCACCAGAGGCCTAAAATAACAAGAGTCCTAGCCAAATACGCCGGTGGGGAGGAGTCCTTGTCTTGATCACCAAGTCTTGTGGAATCTTCCATGTACGCGGCAGCTGTCCAAACTGGCCCATGAGTATACGGCCACGGGGGTCCTCGGCCCAATCTAACAGATCGTGAGACGACGTGGTGAGTACCCCCTAGTCCAGGACACCGTCAACCGCCATGGAACAACTGAAGGAAAACTTTAAAAGCGAACGGGCAGGATGGGACGCTGAAAAAGCAACTCTGCTAAAGCAGGCGGAGGACGCTGAAACAGCTCTTAAACCGGTAGCAGAAGAACTGACTAGCTTGAAGCGGCAAATCAATGCCATGACCACAGCTGTGTTTGGTAAGTACCCTTATGATAAGCTTCAACATGTATTATCCCATAAATTGCCGGTTTATCAATATGTTCAATGATGCAGGATCTCGCATTACCCATCTGGGCTCTGATATACAGAAGAAGTTGAAGGCTGCCTATACTCGTATAGAGCAGTAATATACCGACGCACAACGGATCATTTGTACTACTGCTCATAACAACCCCCCCCCCCCAACCCTGATCAAGGAAACATTAGAAAAGCTGTCAATGCTACCTGCCCGGTTGGACGAGTTAAAAAGATCAGCTGCAAGGGCAGGTGACCTGACTACGCATATCTGGGATAAAGCCTGGATACCAGATCTTGACTCGGCTGATATAGGACGCGGCTATCCGAGCATAAAGGAAGACGAGTCAGAGTTTGATAATGATGATCTTCGAGCTTTGACGAAGGAAATGCGCCCATTAGCGAGAAAATTGGCCGAAGAAACATATATTTCTCACTATCAGCCGGTTTATGATTGTGACAACAAACGACTTGCTGCGCCAACTCATGATGTGGAAAATCTTATCCCGCCAATCCGTAAGCATACCTATGCCCCTGATGTTGACCCCTCCACCCTTATAAGCGATGAAGCTATATTCAGGGCCCTAACTGGAATCGACTGGACAACCATTGACTTCCAGCTGCTGGGTGGAGAGGAGGAGGATGAACCGGCGCAGGAGGATCCGCAGCCGTCAGGTCAGCCCGATGAAGAATCACGATCTGGAGGCCGGTTTAGCCTTCTGCATACTGCAATCCTTGCTGAAATGACAATTATCCTTTTGGGCATCAAAACACCTTGTAATAGGCTAGTATAAACACTTGGTCTGCGATGCCATCATGCACATTCACTTTGCATGATACTATTAATCCGCCATAATTTATGTTATGTCTGCTTATGATCCTTAGCAGCTTTATTTAACCTGTTTCTGCATATAACAAGTTGAAAAGTGTCCTAACGGTTTATCGCCGGACGGGTCATAATGCCCAACATATAACCCGGGTTTATAACCAGGCTGTATTGAAGGACAATCAAATATGAAATATATCATACCTGTGACATTGAATCACATCGTTAGCTCACTAACTTTCTGTAGTAAGGGTGATAACCAAAATCTTGAGTACTGATAACTCCTCCCTATTTTGCCGTCTTATAGTAAAGCCGTACCGGGTTGTAATAAACACCGGATTATTTGTATATCATACTGGCGTCTTGTTGTCGAAGCCAGACCGGGTCAATCAACACCGGATTATAGTTGAATGTATACTGACGACTTATAATCGACAGCAAAATGGGTCAATAAACACCGGATTAGTATTAAACGCCTCAAAAGAAACATCAGAAAGATTTCAGAAGAAAATATGCAAAACTACGAGGCTTTTCAAGGGCTGCCAGGCCACTGAGTTAAACCATTTTACGAAGCCTTATAAGATGGACCTCACATCAACCAATCGTCATTTTAACTATGACAAGTTCAGGGTCTTTATAAGATTGACTTGTCAAACGTTCGACGGGTCTACCAGGATTACCTGGACGGAGTGGCTTACTTAAAAAGGTAGGATAACCCGGGGTTTTAGGTGAATACACGTGGCTTCCAAGACTGGCTTTTATAGCCTATTACAAGGTTATAAACTCTTTGTTCTTGTAGAAGCAAAGAACCCCTGGTAATATTTTGAGTTGTGCTCAATGGGTGCCTATATTTGAGTTGTGCTTTGCAACGGACTCTCTTTGGCTCCTTTTGACCTTGGGTGGCAAGCCCCCAAGTTTTTTTATGTGTGGCTTATGAGCTGGATCAATGGGTAATTAGAACTCTGCTTTATAAACAGAAGCCCCCATGTAACCAAAAACCTTTTAAGGAATAACAACAGAGGCCCCGCTTTAGCAGGGATGCCGGTTTATTATATTGATCATCATAATATATACATTGTCAATAATATGTACATAAGAGGAGCCTATGGCTCAGGTGTAGTAAGGCCGAAGATGAGCTATATTCCACGGTCGGTGGGTCTCCTCCTCCAATTTACGTGAGTCTTTGTGCTCTCAAACATCGATAAGGTAGTATGATCCGTTGTGCAGATTCTTGCTGACCACAAAAGGTCCTTCCCAAGGCGGGGATAACTTGTGCATATCATTTTGATCCTGGATGAGCCGGAGCACCAAATCCCCTTCTTGAAACGTTCTGGTTTTAACCCGACGACTGTGATAACGACGCAGATCTTGCTGGTAAATCGCCGAACGCGCCGCTGCAATATCACGCTCCTCATCTAACAGGTCAAGTGCTTCCTGACGTGCCTTCTCATTGTCAGTTTCAACATAAGCCGCCACACGGGGTGAATCATGACGGATGTCACTAGGGAGAACTGCCTTTGCTCCGTAAACTAGGAAAAAAGGTGTATAACTCGTAGATCTGTTGGGCGTGGTATTGATGCTCCATAACATAGAAGGTAACTCCTCCACCCAACAACCCGACGTCCGCTGTAAAGGAACCATAAGCCGGGGCATGATGCCTCGCAAGATCTCTTGATTGGCTCTCTCCGCTTGACCATTAGATTGGGGGTTAGCCACTGATGACACGTCAAGCCAAATGTGCTCACGTTGACAAAATTCTTCCATAGCACCCTTGGACAGATTAGTACCATTATCAGTTATGATGTTGTGTGGAAAACCAAACCGGAAAATCACCTTCTTGATGAATTGAACCGATGTGGCTGCATCACACTTACTGACTGGCTCTGCCTCCACCCACTTAGTGAACTTATCAACTGCCACCAGAAGGTGGGTCTTCCTATCCTTGGATCTCTTAAAGGGCCCAACCATATCCAGCCCCCAAGTTGCAAACGGCCAAGTGATTGGAATCATCCTCAATTCTTGAGCCGGAACATGAGTGCGGCGTGAAAACTTCTGACAACCATCACACCTTTTTACCAAATCCTCAGCATCAGCATGAGCCGTCAGCCAATAGAAGTCGTGACGAAAAGCCTTAGCTACCAAGGATTTTGAACCGGCGTGGTGACCACAATCTCCTTCGTGGATCTCACGCAAAAACTCACAGCCTTCTTCAGGAGATACACAACGCTGAAACGCCCCTGTTACACTACAATGATGCAATTCTCCATTGACAATGGTCATTGACTTGGATCGCCGGATTATCTGCCTCGCCAAAGTTTCATCCTCCGGTAACTCGCCCCGATTCATATACGCCAAATATGGGAACATCCAATCCGGGATAACATGAAGAGCTGCCACTAATTGAGCCTCCAGATCAGGAACAACCAAATCCTCCTCTGTAGGTAGCTTGACCGACGGATTATGCAAAACATCTAGAAAAACATTGGGTGGAACCGGTTTACATTGGGAACCCAAACGGCTTAAAGCGTCCGCCGCTTTGTTCTTTCGCCGGTCCACATGGTCAACCTAATAACCCTTGAAGTGACCAGCAACAATATCTACTTCTCGATGATACGCTGCCATGAGTGGGTCCTTGGAATCCCAAGTACCCGACACTTGCTAAGCCACCAAGTCCGATTCGCCGAAACACTTAACCCGGCTTAAATTCATCTCCTTAGCCATTCGAAGACCATGGAGTAAGGCCTCATACTCAGCTACATTGTTAGTGCAAGGAAACATTAAACGGAGAACATAACAAAACTTATCGCCTCGTGGGGAAGTTAACACGACTCCAGCCCCCGAGCCTTCCAATTGCCTGGATCCATCGAAATGAATAGTCCAATAAGTATGATCTGAATTTTCTTCCGGCGCCTGTAACTCTGTCCAGTCATTGATGTAATCCACAAGCGCTTAGGACTTGAGTGCCGTACGAGGCACATATTTTAACCCGTGAGGTCCAAGCTCAATAGCCCACTTGGCAACTCGGCCAGTTGCCTCCCTGTTCTGGATTATATCTCCCAAAGGGGCAGAACTGACCACCGTGATGGGATGACCTTGAAAATACTTCTTGAGCTTCCGGCTTGCCATAAAAACTCCATACACCAACTTCTGCCAATGTAGGTACCTCTGCTTAGACTCAATAAGTACCTCACTGATATAATAAACCGGCCGTTGAACCGGATACTCCTTCCCAGCTTCCTTGCGCTCCACCACAATGGCCACACTAACAGCCCAGGTATTAGCAGCCACATATAACAACAGTGGCTCTTTATCGACCGGAGCAGCAAGGATAGGTGGCTCAGCTAACTGCTAAGTCCTCAAACGCCGCATTTAGCAGCATCACTCCAGACAAAATTATATGTCTTTTTCATCATCTGATATAGAGGGATAGCCTTCTCTCCTAATCGGCCGATAAACCGGCTCAATGCTGCAATACAACCCGCCAGACGTTGAACATCGTTAATACACGCCGGTTTAGCCAGAGATGTAATAGCTTTGATCTTTTCCGGATTAGCTTCAATGCCCCTGTTAGACACTAGAAAACCCAAGAGCTTGCCTGCCGGAACACCAAAACCACACTTGGCCGGATTAAGCATCATCTTATAGACCCGGAGATTATCAAAAGTTTCCTTCAAGTCAGCTATCAACGTCTGCTCCTTTCTGGACTTCACCACAATATCATCCACATAAGCATGAACATTGCGCCCAATCTGATTATGAAGACAATTATGCACGTAGCGCTGGTAAGTCGCCTAGGCGCTCTTGAGCCCAAAAGGCATAGAAACATAGCAAAAGGCTCCAAAGGGAGTTATAAAAGTTGTCTTCTCCTGGTCCTTAACTGCCATTTTGATCTGACGATAACCAGAATAAGCACCCAGAAAGCTCAAACGCTCACAACCCGCCATAGCATCAATGATTTGATCAATACAAGGGAGAGCAAAGGGATCAGCTGGACAAGCCTTGTTCAAATCTATGTAGTCCACACACATCCGCCAAGTGCCGTTCTTCTTAAGCACTAGCACCGGGTTAGCTAACCACTCAGGGTGAAAAACTTCCACAATAAACCCTGCTACCAAGAGTCGAGCTACATCCTCACCAATAGCCTTACGCCTTTCTTCATTGAAGCGGCGGAGAAACTGCCTGACCGGTTTAAACTTAGGATCAATATTAAGAGTGTGCTCAGCGAGTTCCCTCGGTACACCTGGCATGTCAGAAGGTTTCCATGCAAAGATGTCCCGGTTCTCACGGATGAACTCGATGAGCGCGCTTTCCTATTTCGGATCCAGATTAGCACTGATGCTAAACTGCTTGGATGAATTGCCAGGAACAAAATCAACTAACTTGGTTCCCTTAGCCGATTTAAACTGCAATGCTGGATCATGCTCTGTAGTTGGTTTTTTCAAAGAAGTCATATCCGCCGGATCAACATTGTCCTTATAAAATTTCAACTCCTCTGTTGCACAAACCGACTCAGCATAGGCCGCATCACCCTCTTCACATTCCAAAGCGATCTTATGACTGCCATGTACCGTGATGGTCCCCTTATGACCCGGCATCTTGAGCTGCAGATACATATAACAGGGCCTTGCCATGAACTTAGCATAAGCTGGCCGTCCAAACAGGGCATGATAAGGGCTCTTGATTCTCACCACTTCAAAATCAATGTCTCTGATCTTGAGTCATGATCATCTCCAAAAGCAACCTCTAGAGCTATCTTACCAACTGGGTATGCCAATTTACCAGGCACCACACCATGGGAAATAGTGTTCGGCGGTTTAAGATTTTTATCTGTCAACCCCATGCGACGGAAGGTTTCATAATAAAGGATATTGATACTGCTCCCTCCATCCATGAGCACCTTGGTGAACTTATACCCCCCAACCTAGGGTGCCACCACCAATGCCAGATGACCTGGGTTATCAACCCGGGGTGGATGATCCTCTCGACTCCACAAAATGGGTTGTTCAGACCAGCGCAGATAACGGGGCACTGCCAGTTCAACGGAGTTTACTGCCCTTTTATGAAGCTTCTGATCGCGCTTGCATAAGCTAGTGGTGAAGACATGATACTGCCCACTATTCAACTGCTTTGGATTGCTCTGGTAACCCGATTGCTGCTGCTGCTAATTCCCCTGATGATTATAACCACCCTGGTTGCCCTGACTGCCTTGATTGCCATGTCCGCTTTGGTTGCCTTGAAATCCCGAACCAGAACTGCCTCCACCATAACCCTGCCCATGAAAACTGCCTCCTGAACCGCCGGGCGGCCCATGATCGTATTCGAAAATATCCGAGTTTTTGAACTCCCGCATAATAAAGCAATCCTTCCAAAGGTGCGTGGCTAGTCTTTCTCGCGTCCCGTGCCTTAGACAAGTCTGGTTTAATAGGCGCTCAAGATTGACACTTGATCCTCCACTCCGCGGGGCGGTTTACCCTTACGACGCTGATTATTATTCTGCGTGTTGGTGTTAGCCACAAAATCCAAACTGTTATCTGCTTTGCGCTTACCATTGTTTCCATGACCCGCTGGGTTATGCTGCTGCCCCTTGTTACTGCCACTCTTCTTTCCCTTCCCCGGCTTTTCATCATCAGAGTCGGGGTCCTTGGTACTATCAGAGTCGGTATACTTAACCAGAGCTGCCATAAGCGTTCCCATGTCATTGCAGTGACGGTTGAGCCGTCCCAATTTCAGCTTCAAAGCCATGAACCGGCAATTTCCCTCCAACGTTAAGACTGCTATATCGGCATTAATGCGGTCCGATGAATGCAAGATTTACGAAACCCGGCGCACCCAGTGGGTTGTCGATTCACCTTCTTCTTGGACACATGCGGCTAGGTCCACAATTGACATGGGCTACTTGCACGTGTCCTTGAAATTTTGGATAAACCGGGCCTTTAACGCAGCCCATGACCCAATGGAGTTAGCTGGCAAACTTTTCAGCCAAGTGCGAGCTGTTCGTTCCAACATCATGGTGAAGTATCTAGCACAGGCCGCATCGTCCACATCCAACATCTCCATTGCCATCTCATAGTTTTCGATCCATGACTCGGGGGGTAAATCGGCAGTATAATTGGGCACTTTGCGGGGACCTTTGAAATCCTTGGGCAGCCGTACATTACGTAGAGCCGGGGTGAGACAAAGCACCCCCAAAGAGCTGGAGGTAACTCCTGGCTCCACCGAAGTTGTTGGACGAACCGGAGTAAGCTGACGGGCCGCGTACTGCGCTGCTAACTCAGCTTCTCGACGTGCTCTGCCCTGATCCACCAAATCCTGATCATTAGTACCACCACCTGCCGGATTATGCCCTCGAGGCGGGTTACGGTCCCGCGCACTGCTTGACACGGCCGGTTCATCAAGGTGCCTGTTGTAACTCCGGCTTGGGCGAGGGGTGGAATGAATCCTCTCGCGGCTGTATGAATACGGCTGCTGTTGAGTCAAAGCTGTCTGAAGGAGCTCCCTAGCCCATCGCGTCTCACCCGCTACGAGGGACTCGCCTTGGGCTAGGAGGGCTGCCAATCGTGAAGCGGCGGCGACTATGTTATCCAGGGGGTGGAGTAATGACCCGGAGGCGTTGACACGTGCTGCGGCGGGATATTCGGACGAGGCGGATCCATTGTGCGCAGGTGCTTCTGCCCGGTTTACCACTGGCTGGTTACTGTTCCTGCTCCTGGTGTGTTAAAGAGATTCCTAGGCTCATGAACCGGAGGCAGGTGGGACCGGTACCTTCTCCTCATTACACCATTTGATGTGTTCTGATCCAACATAAGCTGATAAGCATGTGCATCCGACTCGGCCCGCTGCGCGGCCATTCTGATGTTCTTGGCTATCAGGTCTGCCTTGGCTTGAGCTATGTGATCCTTTACCTTCGCGACTTCTGTGTTATGCTGATCCTGATTCGCTGGGTTAACTTCAGCCGCCAGCAGTGTTGCCAAAGTGTCGAATAAATCGGACAAAACCTGAGCCGGCGGTTGCGCAGGGCCTCCTGCCCCAGCTGCTATTGCTGCTCCCGAACCGGAGATCATTGTTGCTGTGGTTGAAGAATGTTGCGTTGACTGTGTACCGGCCATGAAGACCGCAACTCGGCTCGGCGGATCAAAAGGGTCCGGAATACTGTTGCCATCGGAACCACCCCCAAACCGGCCATCTTGCAGTTGGTACAATGACTCGGTCTCTCCGGTAGATGACTCGTCATCAGAGTAAGCGACGGTTTCACCACCAGATACCGATATATCCTCAGATTCCACTCCGTGGATGACTCCCACGAAGGCATGCTTCATGGCAGGCTAAACCCGGGCGGATCTCGCACGCTGAGCCATTTCGACGATGTCGGTGCAGATGTCCGGCTCAGGGCCCGGTTCGCCGATCTTGCCAATGAAAACATGAATACCGCCAAAGGGGACCCGATATCCATACTCAATTGAATTGGCCTCGGGGCCCCAGCCTGCATTGTTGATGTAGAGCTTGTCGCGACGACTCTTGGTCATCCGGCCCACAACGTATTCCTTGAGCCCTTCGAAGTTGCCCTCTAAGAACTTGAAACCATCGCGCGATAGCCCCACGGTGGGCGCCAACTGTCGTGGGGTTGTCACGGCAGATGTCCTAGTGTGAGGACTTAGTCGTGGAGCCATCGCAACGTAGTTAGCTTAAAGGGGTTAAAGCGGGACAAAGAACGCAAGGAGTTTATACTGGTTCGGCCCCTTGCGGTGAAGGTAAAAGCCTAATCCAGTTGTGATGGGATTGCTAGGGTTTCGATGACCAGGGAGCGAACCCGCTTTGCCTGGCTCTCGAGTTGTTGTTTTCTGTCCTTGAACCACCGCCGGGTCGTCCCCTTATATACACAGGTTGACACCCGGCGGTTTATAGAATCCCGTCCGGCTCATAAACGTGTTCGGCTCGGTTTCTACCCTTTACTATCTTACAACACAAGTTACAACACCATATCGCGGTTTATGTCTATGGGCCCTAATCCGCCTTTGGGTCCTGGGCCTTTATATCTCTATAATAAAGCGCCATGCTCCTTGTCTTCATGGGCTTCAATATGAATAATTCCTTATGGGTATAACCCATCCCCTCCTGGGCGGTTTATACTCAGTAGTTATATCTCCAACAGTAGGGGCTATTTTCATTCCTGGCGAGTACTTTTCTGTTGGACGTGGCTGGCTTGTGGTTACTCAGTACCCGCGTTTAAGTAAAATCTAAGATGGACGTTGGGGACACGTTTTTCCTTTTTTACACTACTTACCTGCCTCCAACAAATGACAAATGCATATGGATAATCCATTGCAACCATTGTTAATTCAGCAGAACGCAGCAGCAGACTTGGAAAACACAAGAGAATGAATAAAGGCGACAACTGTAAGGAATAAGTACCACCTCTGTTCCTAAACGACTTTTTGAACTGCAAAAGCGTCTTGCATTTAGGAATAGAGGGTGTACATAATAGCCACATATGATTCAATACTTATTTGGGGAAACTTATTGTGCATGAGCAGTTGAGCACTCTTACTAATAAGTTCATAGTACTGTAAGCATTCCAAAGGAAGAGTGCGTAAAGTTCACAACAACTTGAATGTGATAGGTTACTGGAATAGAAGGAAAATGGTGAGTGTTGTTCCAAAGCAATATATAATCTAATTAATTGTGATGTTTTTTCATAAATAGGACTAATTATATGCACCTTGCTTAATCCCTCTGATTTAACATGCTTGCGCTGAAATTTAAATGCATACTAACTACACAAGATGAATGTGTACCAAAGAAGCATTGCAGTTCCATTCATGCCTTCTGGGCTCACTAATGCACCAGCAACCTTCCAATCCCTCATGAACAAAGTATTTGCCAAGTACCTCAGGAAGTTTATTCTCATCTTCTTCGATGATATATTAGTGTACAGCAAGACGTTGCAACAACACTTGAGACATATGAAAATGGTACTGGACATCTTGCGAGCTGAGCAACTCTTTGCCAAAATGAGCAAATGCATCTTTGTTGCCCCCCAAGTGGAGTACTTGGGCCACATAATCTCTGGGAAAAGTGTAGAGACTGACCCACCAAAAATTGAAGCAGTTTCCAATTGGCCTCTACCTCAAAACATCGCTTAGCTAAGAAGTTTCCTAGGACTCACAGGATACTATAGGAGATTTGTGCAACACTATGGAGAAATATGTAGGCCCCTACATGACATGCTTAAGAAAGAGGCCTTCCATTGGACACCAGAACAAACAGCAGCCTTCAACCAACTCAAGCACAAGCTAACATCAGCACCTGACCTGGCACTACCCAACTTCTCACTCCCATTCCAACTTGAAACGGATGCCAGTGGTACTGGACTTGGGGTTGTTCTGATGCAGCAAAATAGGCCTATTGCTTACTTCAGCAAGTCTTTAGGACCCAAATCGGCTGCCCTCTCCACGTATGAGAAGGAAGCACTCACAATCCTTGAGGCATTAAAAAAATGGAGGCACTATGTTGTTGGCAATGAGCTCCACATCAAAACTGATCAAAAGAGCCTGAAATTTATAACTAAGCAGAAGGTTTCAGAAGGAATACAACACAAATTACTCCTCAAACTCCTAGAATTCAACTACAAGATTGACTATAAGAAAGGGCAGCACTAACAAGGTTGCAGATGCTCTCAGTAGAAAAGGAAGTACACTCATGGACACAACCATCATAACACCTACCTGGATTGAATCAGTCAAAAAGAGCTACAAGCAGGACCCAAAGTGTCAGGAACTCCTGCAGAAACTACTAGTTGCAGCGGATGCAGAGAAACACTACACACTGACAGCTGGCATATTAAGATACAAGGGCGGGATTTTTATAGGCAATGATGAAGATCTCAAGCACCAGCTCATCGACTCCCTCCACTCCTCTGTTGTAGGAGGGCACTATGGAATTGTTGCCAACTACCAAAGAATCAAAAGGTTGTTCTATTGGCCTGGCATGAAAAAGGATGTGGAAAAGTTCATCATTGAATGCCCTGTTTGCCAAAGAGCTAAAGCAGAGCATTGCCAATATCCAGGCCTATTAGACCCCCTTCCTCTCCCAGACATGGCATGGGCACACTTGACCATGGACTTCATCGAGGGTTTACCAAAATCTAATGGAAAAGAAGTCATACTAGTAGTGGTGGATAGATATACTAAGTACGCCCATTTCATCTCCCTCCCTCACCCCTACAATGTGAACATGGTGGCCCAAGCCTTCATCAATAATGTTTTCAAGTTACATGGCCCACCAATCAACATTGTGCCGGACAGGGACAGAATCTTCACAAGTAACATGTGGCAGGGTATATTCAAAGCAATGAAAGTCAAGCTCAGACTCAGCATTGCTTACCACCCTCAAAGTGACGGCCAGACCGAGCGAGTCAACCAATGCTTGGAATCGTATCTCAGATGCATGGTTTTCCAAGAGCCTAAGAAATGGCACTCCTGGCTGCCCCTAGCTGAGTGGTGGTGCAATACCACATACCACACTACTACTAAATTCACACCATTTCAGGCTTTGTACAGCTACCCGCCTCCCCTGATTAGTGAAATAGCTATTCCTGGTCCTGTTGACACTGATGTCAGAGATTTCTTGTCTGAAAAACAGCACATGTTGTCCACTCCGAAGGAAAACTTGGCACAAGCCCAAGGGCGCATGAAAAAAATATGCTGACAGGAAGAGACTCGAGAGGCAATTTGAAGTTGAGGATATGGTTTACCTGCGAATGCAACCCTACAGAGTGGCTGCCTTCGTAATCCGCCAAGCCATGAAGCTCACAACAAAGTTCTACTGCCCTTATCGTATATTGGAAAAGATTGGCCGTGTGGCTTACAAACTCCAACTTCCAGTGAATGTGGGCATCCATCATGTGTTCCACGTGAGCCAGTTGAAAAAGCACCTTGGCTCTCATGCAATACCCAGCCCAGATCTTCCCCTTGTGGGCACAGATGGCAAGATCAAAACCAATCCTTTGGATGTCCTGGAAACTCGATCGTTGCCCTGGAATGGCGTTCTGGTCACACAATGGCTGGTCGAGTGGGAGAACCTCAAGCCAGAAGATGCAACTTGGGACGATGCCAACTTCATGAAGCAAGTTTTCCCAGCCTTCTTTGCCAACACCATCAAGAGTTGGTTCCCAGATCGGAACACTTGAGGACAAGTATGGTTTTCAGGGGGAAGAATTGTCAGCACTCTGCTTCCTGAAGTAGGTTCAGAACATATCGCTTAGACCATGTTATGAAGATCCAAGGGTGGAGATCCTTCCTGAAAGATGGACGACTACCAGCAGGCCTGAAGCGCTTCACTAGCTGGCTAGGCTATTTATATCTGAGCCCCTGCGTGGGCAGAACTATGTGATTTGTAAACCCAATTCCAAACCCTATATATCTAGCTACTGTAGCAAATCCCCTATTCATAAACGGGGTCTCCACATTGGGATTTTATCTACTTCTTGTTATGGTCGATTTGGTAGCTAGTCTATCGATCTCCTCCGGGATCTGACAGGCCTTCAGCCAGGAAAACGGCGGCAGCGCCCAATACTATTTCGCGAGAGAGAAACGTGGAATCCTCGCAGGCGTTGGCCAGTGAACGGCGCAGCATCGAATCAAGCGTAGTCGAGGTCGGTCGCCTCCTGGCGGCTGAGATCGGGAGGAGAGGGAGAGCCTATGTTTTTTTGTGTGTGCTTGTGGACTATGGGTTGAATACTGAAAACTACAGGGGGGGTTTTAGAAAACATCCTGAATGAAACATTTTTCTCACTTAATAAAGGATTGTGGGTTGTATTACTGATAAAGACAGGGGGTTTTAGCAAAAGCGTGACGACGGTGAGCACACGAGCAGAAGCGATAATCGCTTTATTATTAGGGAAAGATTATTGACTCTAGTGCAAGTGGGAGACTGGAGGAAATATGCCCTAGAGGCAATAATAAAGTTGTTATCTTATATTTCCTTATTCATGATAAATGTTTATTATTCATGCTAGAATTGTATTGATCGGAAACCTTAATACATGTGTGAATACATAGACAAACACTGTGTCCCTAGTGAGCCTCTACTTGACTAGCTCATTGATCAAAGATGGTTAAGGTTTCCTAACCATGGACACGGGTTGTCATTTGATAACGGGATCACATCATTAGGAGATTGATGTGATGGACATGACCCATGCGTCAGCTTAGCATGTTGATTGTTCGGTTTTATTGCTATTTCTTTCTTCATGTCAAATACACATTCCTTCGACTATGAGATTATGCAACTCCCGGATACCGTAGGAATGCCTTGTGTGCTATCAAACGTCACAACATAACTGGGTGATTTAAAGATGCTCTACAGGTATCTCCGAAGGTGTCTGTTGGGTTGGCATAGATCGAGATTAGGATTTGTCACTCCGAGTATCGGAGAGGTATCTCTGGGCCCTCTCGGTAATGCACATCATAAGAAGCCTTGCAAGCAAAGTGACTAATGAGTTAGTTACAAGATGATTCATTATAGAATGATTAAAGAGACTTGTTGGTAAAGAGATTGAACTAGGTATGTGGATACCGACGATCGAATCTCGGGCAAGTAACATACCGATGACAAAGGGAATAACGTATGTTGTCATAACGGTTCGACCGATAAAGATCTTCATAGAATATGTAGGAGCCAATATGAGCATCCAGGTTCCGCTATTGGTTATTGACCGGAGAGGTGTCTTGGTCATGTCTACATAGTTCTCGAACCCGTAGGGTCCGCACGCTTAACGTTCGATGACGATTTAGTATTATATGAGTTATGTGATTTGGTGACCGAATGTTATTCAGAGTCCCAGATGAGATCACGGACATGACGAGGAGTCTCTAAATGGTCGAGAGGTAAAGATTGATATATAGGATGATAATATTCGGACACCGGAAGTGTTCCAGATAGTATCAGGTATTTATCAGAGTACCGGGGGGTTACCGGAACCCCCGGGGAAACATATGGGCCATATGGGCCATAGGAGGGGAGCACACCAGCCCACAAGGGGTGGCGCCCCCACCCCCCAAGGAAGGAGGCCGACTTGGAGAAGGGAAAGAGGGGGTTCGCCGCCCCCTTTCCTTCTCTCCTTCCACTTCCCTTTTCCCCCTCCGAAAATAAGGAAAAGGGGGAGGCCGAATTGGGGAGGAACCCAAGTAGGATGCCTCCTACTTGGGGAGCCCCATGGCTGCCTCTCCTCCCCTCCCACCTATATATATGTGGGGAGGGGGCACCTAGAACACACAACAACAATTGTTAGCCGTGTGTGGCGCTCCCCTCCACAGCTTACACCCTCGGTCATAGTTTTGCGGTGCTTACGTGAAGCCCTGCAAGAATCACTTCACCATCACCATCACCATGCCATCGTGCTGACAGAACTCATCTACTACCTTGACACCTTGCTGGATCAAGAAGGCGAGGGACGTCACCG
Source organism: Triticum aestivum (assembly GCF_018294505.1). Lineage (NCBI taxonomy): Eukaryota > Viridiplantae > Streptophyta > Magnoliopsida > Poales > Poaceae > Triticum > Triticum aestivum. The sequence continues at coordinate 111,715,203 of NC_057809.1, forward strand.
AGTTGAACGTGTGCAGAACTCGGAGGTGTCGTACGTTCGGTGCTTGATCGGTCGAAGCTAGAAGAAGTTCGACTACATCAATCGCATTGTCAAACGCTTCCTCTTTTGGTCTACGAGGGTACATGGACACACTCTCCCCCTCTTGTTGCTATGCATCTCCTAGATAGATCTTGTGTGAGCGGAGGAAATGTTTTGAAATTACATGCTACGTTTCCCAACAACATCTTGCCACAAAACCCTTAAGCCAGGTCTAGCAATGAGAAAGAACAAGCATGAGGTTAGTCTCTGTTGCCATACTTGGTGCCATCTATTTGTGTTTTGTAACACTTGAATGTATTAACTTGCTACAATTTTAAAATGCAGTCAAACCCGACAGAGGAGGGTACCACATCTACTATTGTGGCTTCACGTGTTGCAGCTCCAGCAATGAGGGCATCTACTACACAAGCAAGCAGGGTACCACTAGGGGCAAGCAGCTCAACAGCTCCAGCAAGCAGGCCAAGCAGCTCAGCAGCTCCAGCTAGGAGGCCAAGTAGCTCAGCTACAGCAACAAGGACAACCTTCTTGCCACCAAGACAGAGGAAGAAACCATCAAGGTTGAAGGAATACTGAGGGAGTCCTGGATTAGGGGGTGTTCGGGTAGCCGGACTATACCTTCAGCCGAACTCCAGGACTATGAAGATACAAGATTGAAGACTCCGTCCCGTGTCCGGATGGGACTTTCCTTGGCGTGGAAGGCAAGCTTGGTGATGCAGATATTCAAGATCTCCTACCATTGTAACCGACTTTGTGTAACGCTAACCCTCTCCGGTGTCTATATAAACCGGAGGGTTTTAGTCCGTAGGACAACTTCATCATACAACAATCATACCATAGGCTAGCTTCTAGGGTTTAGCCTCCTTGATCTCCTGGTAGATCTACTCTTGTACTACCCATATCATCAATATTAATCAAGTAGGACGTAGGGTTTTACCTCCATCAAGAGGGCCCGAACCTGGGTAAAACATTGTGTCCCTTGTCTCCTGTTACCATCCGGCCTAGACGCACAGTTCGGGACCCCCTACCCGAGATCCGCCGGTTTTGACACCGACATTGGTGCTTTCATTGAGAGTTCCTCTGTGTCGTCGCTTTCAGGCCCGATGGCTTCTTCGATCATCAACCACGATGCAGTCCAGGGTGAGACTTTTCTCCCCGGACAGATCTTCGTCTTCGGCGGCTTCGCACTGCGGGCCAACTCGCTTGGTCACCTTGAGCAGATCGAAAATTACGCCCCTGTCCATCAGGTCAGGTTTGGAAGCCTAAACTACACGGCTGACATCCGCGGGGACTTGATCTTCGACGGATTCGAGCCACAGCCAAGCGTGCTGCACTATCTCAATGGGCATGATATAGCTCTGCCGCCGAACAGCACCTTGGAGGCCGCACACGCGTCGGTTCCGACCATTGACTCGGAGCCCACTGCGCCAATCGAGGATCAGCGGTTGGACGCTGCCTCAGGGGCTGCGATCTCAGAGGCGATCGAGCCGAACTCCAGCCCCGCACTCCGCATGGCCCGTGACTCCGAGGAGCCGGATTCCTCTCCGAACTCTGAGCCCCCCGCGCCCCCGCCGATCGAATCCAATTGGGCGCCGATAATGGAGTTCACCGCCGTGGATATCTTTCAGCACTCGCCCTTCGGCGACATCCTGAATTCTCTAAAGTCTCTCTCTTTATTAGGAGAGCCCTAGCCGGACTACGGTCAGCAAGGTTGGGATACGGACAATGAAGAAATTCAAAACCCACCCACCACCCACTTCGTAGCCACTGTCGACGACTTAACCGACATGCTTGACTTCGACTCCGAAGACATCGACGGCATGGACGACGATGCAGGAGACGAACAAGAACCAGCACCTGTAGGGCGTTGGAAAGCCACCTCGTCATATGACATATATATGGTGGACACTCCAAAGGATGGAGATGGCGATGGAACAGCGGTGGACGATACCTCTAAGAAACAGCCCAAGCGCCGGCGTCAGCGGCGCCGCTCTAAATCCCGCCAAAGCAAAAACGGTGATTCCGGCACGGGAGATAATACTACTCCGGATAGCGCCGAAGAACACCCCCTCCAGCAAAATTCGGCACAGGAGGACAGAGAAGCCATCCCTCACGAGAGGGCGGCGGACCAAGAGGTTGAGGACGATAATTATACGCCTCCCTCCGAAGACGAGGCAAGCCTCGACGACGACAAGTTCGTTGTGCCAGAGGATCTTGCCGAACAAGAGCGTTTTAAACGCAGGCTCATGGCCACGGCAAGCAGCCTCAAGAAAAAGCGGCAACAGCTTAGAGCTGATCAGGATTTGCTAGCTGACAGATGGACTGAAGTCCTTGCGGCCGAAGAGTATGAACTCGAACGCCCCTCCAAGAGTTACCCAAAGCGCAGGCTGCTACCCCGACTAGAGGAGGAAGCACCTACATCACCAGCGCATGACATGGCTGACCGGCCACCTCATGGCCGCGACAGAGAGGCCTCTTGGCCCTCCACTCAAGCCATGCCCCGGCACCGCGTCAAGCATACTAAGGCACGGGAAAATGCGCCCGGCCTGCGCGACATCCTAGAGGACAAGGCAAGGCAAACAAGATCGATCTACGGATCGCGCAGGCGCCTCACGGCACGTGACGGTGATCGTCACTCCGGATGCAATGAATCCGGCCGGGCCAAACTCAACAGACAAAGCCCCTTCAAGCTGCATCGTGATATAGCCCAATACAGAGGCGCCGCACACCCACTATGCTTCACAGATGAAGTAATGGATCATAAAATCCCTGAGGGCTTCAAACCCGTAAACATCGAATCGTACGATGGCACAACAGATCCTGCAGTATGGATCGAGGATTATCTCCTTCATATCCACATGGCCCGCGGTGATGATCTACACGCCATCAAATACCTCCCACTCAAGCTTAAGGGACCGGCCCGGCATTGGCTTAACAGCTTGCCAGCAAACTCAATCGGTTCTTGGGAGGACCTGGAAGCCGCATTCCTTGACAACTTCCAGGGCACTTATGTGTGACCACCGGACGCCGATGACCTAAGCCACATAATTCAGCAGCCAGAAGAATCGGCCAGGCAATTCTGGACACGGTTCCTAACAAAGAAAAACCAGATAGTCGACTGTTCGGACGCAGAGGCCTTAGCGGCCTTTAAGCATAATATCTGTGACGAGTGGTTGGCCCGGCACTTGGGACAGGAAAAGCCGAAATCTATGGCAGCCCTCACGACACTCATGACCCGCTTTTGCGCGGGAGAAGACAGCTGGCTAGCTCGCAGTAACAACTTAACCAAGAACACTGGTAATTCGAATACCAAGGACAAAAGTGACAGGTTGCGTCGGAACAAACAAAAGCGCTGCGTTAACAGCGACTGCAACGAGGATACGGCAGTTAATGCCGGATTCCAAGGCTATAAATCCGGTCAACGGAAACAGCCATTCAAAAGAAAAACTCAGGGCCCGTCCAGTTTGGACTGAATACTCGACCGCTTGTGCCAGATACATGGCACCCCCAAAGAGCCAGCCAATCACACCAACAGGGATTGTTGGGTGTTCAAGCAGGCAGGCAAGTTAAGAGCCGAAAACAAAGACAAGGGGATGCATAGCGACGACGAGGAGGAGCCCAGGCCACCGAACAGCAGTGGACAGAAGGGATTTCCCCCGCAAGTGCGGACGGTGAACATGATATACGCAACCCACATCCCCAAGAGGGAGCGGAAGCATGCGTTACGGGACGTATATGCGATGGAGCCGGTTGCCCCAAAGTTCAACCCATGGTCCTCCGGCCCGATCACCTTTGATCGAAGGGACCACCCCACTAGCATCCGTCACGGCGGCTTCGCCGCATTGGTTCTAGACCCAATCATTGACGGATTTCATCTCACAAGAGTCCTCATGGACGGCGGCAGCAGCCTGAACCTGCTTTACCAGGATACAGTGCGAAAGACGGGCATAGATCCCTCGAGGATCAAGCCCACCAAAACAACCTTTAAAGGCATCATACCAGGTGTAGAAGCCAACTGTACAGGCTCAGTTACACTGGAAGTGGTCTTCGGATCTCCGGATAACTTCCGAAGTGAGGAGTTAATCTTCGACATAGTCCCGTTCCGTAGTGGCTATCACGCACTGCTCGGGCGAACCGCATTCGCAAAATTCAACGCGGTACCGCACTATGCATACCTCAAGCTCAAGATGCCAGGCCCTAGAGGAGTAATCACGGTCAATGGGAACACTGAACGCTCCCTCCGAACGGAGGAGCACACGGAAGCGCTCGCAGCAGAAGTACAAAGCAGCCTCTCTAGGCAGTTCTCCAGTTCGTCCTTCAAAAAGCCGGACACTGTCAAGCGCGCCCGGAGTACCCTACAACAAGACCGCCTGGCATGTTCCGAGCTAGCGTAGCAATGCGGCCCCAACCCTAGCCCTCGCGATATAGCGAAACCAGCGCTTCGCGTACATAACTACGCTCTTGAAATACCATGGGCACAGGGGAAGGGGCACTATCACGGCACGCCCGAAATACGGCTTAAACCGCACCAGGGGCTGCCAGATTCCTTCTTTTTTTCTCTTACTCTCAGGACTCCATACTTCGGACGACCCGTTCGGCAATTCAACTGCCGCACAAACGATGCAAGATCCAGGGAAGCAGACAAGCCACGCCGCATTATGGAACTCCCAGGTGGTCTCTATTGCGAGCAGTATACCTGTTTTTTAATACAATTCCGCGGCCTGCCCCTGGCCAGGACATGTTAAATAGTCCAATTTATTTTGCTTATCGCACTATTTGTATCGTTCCGCTTTCATAGCAGCCTTTCTATAAACAATGCATAGCTTTTTGTCTATTTTTTGCATTACCCTCTTTTTATATATATGTTTATTAATAACATGCTGCATCCGTACACTGTGGTACGGCAAAATACGCCAGGGGCTTCAGTACCCATCAATATGGCGTGAGAAGTCCGTCCACTTTCACAAGTGCGGCACCCCGAACTTATAGCACTATATGCATCGGCTCCGAATCATGATTTGGGTCAATAGTTGGGTTTGCCCGGCTCCTATGTTTTGGTGCCTTACGTTCCGCTATATCGGCTAAGGTAGCACTAGGAGAACCACTGCGATTGTGCCCCAGTTGAGCTGGGCCGAGCACCTCAGTGGAGAAAGCTAAAACTGACTGTCATGATGAGGCGAGAGACCGGTCGCTGTTCGAGAGGTTTTTCGAGTCCTTAAAGGCTTATGCCGCTTCGAGCGAGGAACCGGCTTTGTCCGGCCAAGGCGTGGATAGCGCCCCGAACTCGGTCTTCCGAATACTAGGGGCTTCGCCGAAATTTAAAATTATAGAGTTCTATGGCTAAGTGAGAGTGTTCAAGCATTATAGTCCGATTGCCTTGTTCGTTGTGCTGACCGCCTCCCTCGACGGACCCAATCATGGGAAAAAGAGCGCTCAGGTTTATCCCGAACACCCCAGCACTAGTGGCATGGGGGCAGAAGCCGACGACTGGCCATCTCTCAATTTTTTGATAAACGGCCGCACAGAAAGTAATATTTTAAATTCAAGCATTGCTTAGCGCATATGAACAAGTTTTCAGCGCACAGGATAACACGAGCGAGTTCATTCAAAAATTACATCCTTGGTACATTCATCCGCCACAAGGCGGGCACCAGCAAGAACATCCTTGTAATAGTTCTCGGGCTTGCGATGCTCCTTCCCCGGCGGCGGCCCGTCCTTCACAAGCTTCTCACCGTCCAGCTTACCCCAGTGCACCTTTGCACGGGCAAGGGCCCTACGGGCACCTTCGATGCAGACGGAGCGCTTGATGACCTCGAGCCTTGGACAAGCCTCCACCAGCCGCCGCACCAGTCCGAAGTAGCTCCCAGGCAGGGCCTCTCCAGGCCACAGCCGAACTATGAAGCCCTTCAGGGCCTGTTCGGCCGCCTTGTGGAGCTCGACCAGCTGCTTCAGCTGGTCGCTCAAGGGCACAGGGTGTCCGGCCTCAGCGTACTGAGACCAGAACACCTTCTCCGTCGAGCTGCCTTCCTCGGCTCGGTAGAATGCGGCGGCATCGGATACGCTGCGGGGAAGATCTGCGAATGCCCCTGGAGAGCTCCGGATTCGGGTAAGTAACAAGTAGTTTACTTTTATATGTCTGCTTTGCATATAGAATGCCTTACCCGCCGCTATCTTTTTCACCGCATCCAATTCCTGGAGGGCCTTCTGGGCTTCGGCCTTGGCAGATTTGGCAGTTTTAAGGGCCGCAGCAAGCTCGGACGCTCGCGTCTTCGAGTCGAGCTCCAAACTCTCATGTTTTTGCATGAGAACCTGAAGCTCTTGCCGCACCTCGCCGACCTGCGCCTCAAATTTCTCCCGCTCGGCGCGCTCCGTGGCCGCTTTCTTCTCGGCCTCGGACAGCGCCTGCTTGAGGGTCGCCACCTCAGTTGTGGCCCCTACAATAAGCAGTATACTCCTGTCATTTTTTGCAATTGCGCCTTCCCTATAGGCATTTTTTCTATAAGGTATCTCTTACCTTCTTTCTCCTCGAGCTGCCGTTTGGCAAGGCCGAGCTCTTGCTCGGTCCGCTCGAGGCCCTGCTTCAGGGCACCCACCTCCGCAGTCAGTGCGGCGGTGGCCAGCAGCGAAGCCTGCATACGTATATTGACTCCTTTTTAGTTAGACTCCTGCGATATTTAATAGATCCTCTATTCGGCTTTTCTTTCCGAACGCCAAACAGAGCATCAGGGGCTACTGTCTATACGGTAATATTTTTACATATTTTTACTTACCTCGAAGCCTGTTAGAAGGCTAGCACAAGCTTCAGTCAGTCCGCTTTTGGCGGACCGAACCTTCTGGACCACCGTACTCATGATGGCACGGTGCTCCTCGTCGATGGAGGCGCCCTTAAGCTCCTCCAGCAGATTGTCCGGCGCCTCCGGTTGGACGGAGGACGCCGGCTCAGTAGGCTTGCTCCTCTTGGCAGGAGTTCGCCTACCGCGGTCCGGAACCGTTGATGATTCCGGCGCAGTGTCCGGCTTAAAGCCGGACTTGGAGCCCAGGGGGGTCTTGTCCCCTTCACTCCTGGAGTCCGGGAGGTCGCCTCGCGGCTCCTCCTGGACCACCTCCTCTCGCCCCGGAGCTTGTCGCGACGCCACTTCGGCGTCATCCGCAGCACAGGGGGAAGCAGCGGGCGGAACTGAATTCACGTCCGATGAATCCAGGGAGCCGCTCGACGACTCGTCGAGCCCGTCCTTGGGCGGACTGCATGATTATATCCGACATTAGGGAAAGCTGTGCAACAAAAGGAATATCATGAGTTACTCTGGTATCCGAACACTTACGATCTCGCCGGACGCTTGGCCCTGTCCGGCCACTCCTCTTCGTCCTCGTCGGCGTCGGGGACGTAGTCCGGCGGAGGGGTTTTCCTCTTCTTGGACCCCTCGGCCTCCCCTACTGGGGCGGCCTTCCTCTTCTTTCCTCCCCCCGCTGGAGGGGGAGAGGTTTCTTCTTCCTCCTCCTCGTCTTCACGGGAGGAGTGCGTCTCGGACTCGTCGGACGACGAGTCCGACACCACCATATGCCGGGAACTCTTTCGAGTCCCCGTGGCCTTCTTCTTCTTGGCCTTCTTCTCCGGCACCACATAAGGTGCCGGAACCAGCAGCTTCTCTAGGAGAGCAGGGGCTGGGTCTTCGGGCAAGGGAGCCGGACAGTTAATCTGTCCGGACTTCTCCCGCCAATCCTGTCAAAGGTGAGGGAGTTTAGATCCCGCATAGAGTCAAACTATGAAAAAACTTAACATCCTGTAAAAGATGGAAATATCTTACCTCGCCAGCAGGACGCTGCGAGCTGAATCCGCGGTCTTCGGAGGCGGATGTGGGAGCCTCGGCGCCTTTGGTTAGCCCCCTCCAGACATCTTCGTACGTCGTGTCGAAGAGCCTGCTCAGAGTTCGGTGCTGCGCCGGGTTGAACTCCCACAAATTGAAGTCCCGTTCTTGACACGGAAGGATCCGGCGGACGAGCATGACCTGGATTACGTTGACAAGCTTGAGCTGCTTGTTCACCAGGGACTGGATGCATTTTTGCAGTCCGGTCAACTCTTCTTCGTCGCCCCACGACAAGCTCGTCTCCTTCCAGGACGTGAGCCGCGTAGGGGGTCCGGATCGGAATTCAGGGGCTGCGATCCACTTCGGATCGCGTGGCTCGGTGATGTAAAACCACCCTGACTGCCACCCCTTCAAGGTCTCCACAAAGGAGCCCTCGAGCCATAGGACGTTGGCAATTTTGCCCGCCATGGCACCTCCGCACTCCGCCTGGTTGCCGCGCACCACCTTTGGCTTGACGTTGAAGGTCTTGAGCCAGAGGCCGAAATGGGGGCGAATGCAGAGGAAAGCCTCGCACACGACGATAAACGCCGAGATATTGAGGATGAAGTTCGGGGCCAGATCGTGGAAATCTAGGCCATAGTAGAACATGAGCCCGCGGACAAATGGGTGGAGAGGAAAACCCAGTCCGCGGAGGAAGTGGGGAAGAAATACTACCCTCTCATGGGGCCTTGGGGTGGGGAGAAGCTGCCCCTCCTCAGGAAGCCGGTGCGCGATGTCTTTGGACAAGTATCCGGCCTTCCTTAACCTTTTGACATGGCCCTCCGTGACGGAGGAGACCATCCACTTGCCTCCCGCTCCGGACATTGTTGGAGAGGGTTGAGGTAGGAAGTGCGGGCTTGGGCGCTGGAGCTCGGGTGCGCAGAAGATGGATAGGCAAAGGAGGAAGAAGGCGTAGGTAAAAAGGTGGATCCTTATCCCCTTATATGGGCGGATGCGACTATGCGTCCCCACCAGCCTAGTAAAACTCGCTTGCCTCCCAAGCGCCGTGATAAGTGGCGCGGTTGGGTTACCCACGTCCGTATTAACGAGAATCCCGTAAACAAAGGGGACACGATCTCTGCTTTGACAAGACGTGCCAAGGAAACCGCCTCGCAAAACACGCTGAGGTGGAGAAGTGAAAACGATTCGAATAAAGGCTTGGCCGTAGTGTGATGTCACGCTGCGGAATACGTCAGCAGATTAGATTTGTGTTAATATTATTCTCTCTATGGCAATACGTGGAAGCTTATTTTGCAGAGCCGGACACTACTCTTGGTGTTTACAAACTTTTATGAAGAATTTGGAGGAGGAACCCGCCTTGCAATGCCGAAGACAATCTGCGCGCCGGACTCGTCGTCATTGAAGCCTGGTTCAGGGGCTACTGAGGGAGTCCTGGATTAGGGGGTGTTCGGGTAGCCGGACTATACCTTCAGCCGAACTCCAGGACTATGAAGATACAAGATTGAAGACTCCGTCCCGTGTCCGGATGGGACTTTCCTTGGCGTGGAAGGCAAGCTTGGCGATGCGGATATTCAAGATCTCCTACCATTGTAACCGACTTTGTGTAACCCTAACCCTCTCCGGTGTCTATATAAACCGGAGGGTTTTAGTCCGTAGGACAACTTCATCATACAACAATCATACCATAGGCTAGCTTCTAGGGTTTAGCCTCCTTGATCTCGTGGTAGATCTACTCTTGTACTACCCATATCATCAATATTAATCAAGCAGGACGTAGGGTTTTACCTCCATCAAGAGGGCCCGAACCTGGGTAAAACATTGTGTCCCTTGTCTCCTGTTACCATCCGGCCTAGACGCACAGTTTGGGACCCCCTACCCGAGATCCGCCGGTTTTGACACCGACAAATACTTTTATGCTTCGTGGAACTAATGTGATTTGGCAAAAATTGTTGATGATGTGATCAGGAAAAACTGTTAATTGCTATGATCTATTTTGGGAACAACTTATGCTGGTTTTATGTTATGCTACTGTAATCACTGCTATTTATGGTCTTGCTCTTATGAGAATTATGCACTCTAATGATGTTCTTGTTGTTATCATGTTCTTGTTGTTATCATGTTCTTGCTATTATGATAATCTTGTTGTTATCATGTTCTTGTTGTTATGATAATATTGATGTTAAGATTGTTATGATTGTTCAATTTGATGATTCATATGATGGTCTTGCTCTTATGATAATCTTGTTGTTAAGATTGTTATGAATGTTCAATTCGATGATCCATATGATTCATCGATGAAATGAGGGTCAAGGTACCCCTAAGGCCATTTTATTGATGAATCAATGAAATGAGGGTCAAGGTACCCCTAGGGCCATTTGTCGATGAATCGATGAAATGAGGGTCAAGGTACCCCTAGGGCCATTTTGTCGATGAATTGTTGAAATGAGGGTCAAGATACCCCTAGGGCCATTTTGTCGATGAATCGATGAAATGAGGGTCAAGATACCCCTAGGGCCATTTTGTTGATGAATCAATGAAATGAGGGTTAAGGTACCCCTAAGGCCATTTTGTCGATGAATCGATGAAATGAGGGTCAAGATACCCCTAGGGCCATTATGTCGATGAATCGATGAAATGAGAGTCAAGATACCCCTAAGGCCATTTTGTCAATGAATCGATGAAATAAGGGTCAAGGTACCCCTAAGGCCATTTTGTCGATGAATCATTGAAATGAGGGTCAAGATACCCCTAGGGCCATTTTGTCAATGCATCACTGAAATGAGGGTCAAGGTACCCCTAAGGCCATTTTGTCGATGAATCGATGAAATGAGGGTCAAGGTACCCCTAAGGCCATTTTGTCGATGAATCGATGAAATGAGGGTCAAGATACCCCTAGGTTTATGTAGATTAATTATATACTCTGTTTTATCATTTTCTTGAAATTGTTTTGTATGGTGGTTTATTGACTTAGTTAATGCAATTCAGGCACTGCAGTCAACCAGTGGACCATCCTGCTTACCACCGGATGTGGATGCTGAACTAAGGCTTCATGTTGTAAAAAAGCAATACATTATGTTTTATGATGTTGTTGTATCTCATTCAACCCCCTACCCTGAAGCAACTTTGACACTTATCTGAACTTGCTAAATGCAGTCTACAGTGCCAGCAGTTAGTACAGTCTCAGCACCTACATGTGGTTTTGTATCCTCTACTAACATAGCCTCTAAGGTATGTTCATCTTGTTTTTAGAATGACACCTTTCATTTACGAAAGGATATAAGTTGTACGTCATTGTCATTGATAGGGGAAGTCGGCGTCTGAACTGAAAAAGCATTATGCTAGAATCGGTCACTTCCACTATGAAAAGAGGCCAAACTGTTTTGTCAGAGTCATGCAGGACAAGAGGTGCGAAACCGGTTTGGTATTACCCGACGGTGCGGCCTCACTTTTACAGGCCAGCAATCTGAGCTTGCCTAGGTTTATCAATCTGGAGACTAGCACGGGATGTGGTTGGCGTGTTGAGTTGAAGCAAGGAGAAGATGGAATGCTGGAGTTGGCTGCGTTGTGGTGTGCCTTTGCCAAGTTCCATGAACTCAAGGTTGGATGCATGGCTGAATTTGCAGTTGTACACCCTGAGCTCATGAAGAACATCTTCAACTAGGCAGGAATTGAGGTGACATACACACTATGTGGCGATGTGAACTTCTTTACGTCGGATAAGTGAGCCTTCGTCATGTTAGCCTAGGCTGGTAGTACTTGTGTCGTGCTCGCGAGAAGGTTTGCCTTGTCAATGCGTAGAACAAGATGATTTAAGTTGTGTGTCTTTGTGAACTCCTTACGGTTCATTTAAGGCGTTTGTCTGCAGAAATTAAGTATTGTGACTGCTTATGGTTGATTTAAGGTATGTTTTTGCAGAATTTAAGCTTAATCCTGTGGTTGTGCCCTGTAATAATTATTTTCATACTCATCTTATTACTAAAAGGAGGGCTGGCCAGCCCGTGCCCTATGTCATCCACGTTGAATCGACCCTTGTGTTAAAAGTTTAGTGAATTTGTCATGGTGTCAATTATTATCTGAATCTGTCATGTGCCCACTGAAGTTGAAAGGTAACTGGATTTTTTTGGGTAACCTAAAATTGTCCTGGTGTCAATTGATACTAAATGTTTCGGGCTGGCCCAAATTGTCCGGGTGTCAATTTATCCTGGTGTTGAGATAACTGAATTTGCACTTGTGTGAATTGTTAACGGAATGTTGTGCGCACCTACTCGGTTGGCGCTTTAGGAGGTGCATCGTAATATTGGAAAGGTCCGTGGCTATGAGTCGTCTAATCAGCTGGCGTGTCATCCTTATCTGCTGGTCTGGCCGGGCAGGCGTGCTGTCATGCCTTTGTGTCAGGCGCTACAAGTACAGTAAAATAAAAGCCGGATGACCAAGGCCAACTTTTTCACCATGCAGAGCATGCATGTTCCCGATACGCTCCTCTTAATTTGTCGTTTTAATGGGCACTTTGGAAAGTTGGACAGCCCAACTCTCCATAGTCCTGACTATGTGGGCCACACTGCCCTTCTCTCATTATTTATGCGGTTCCGCTCTCCACTCTCCACTCATCCGAAACCCCTTTATCATCATCACTCTCCTCCTCTCCACCACTCCCACACCCACCTCCATTCCGTCAGCCATGGAATCAGCAAAGATCAAAGAAGAAGAAGATTTGGGGAGTTCTATCAGAAGCTTCTAGGATGGGCAGTACCCACGGAGTGAAAGATTGGCGGCGGAGATAGTCGGCAGCAGTCGGCAGCGAGATGTTCAGTCCAGTAGCACCAATGTGCCTCGTACTGTAAGTAATCCGCCCCGTCATTGTTGGTACAACTGATTTGCATACTAGGTTTTCTCAAATCTTCCGTCGTTGCCTGTATTCAAATAGGTAGGTTTAAGGTGGCCATTCCAATCTACTCCCTCCGTTCCGAATTACTTGTCGCACGTATGGATGTATCTAGATGTATTTTAGTTCTAGATACATTCATTTCAGCGACGAGTAATTTGGAACGGAAGCAGTAGGTTGATTTGCATGCGAGGAGGTTTTTTTATGCAGTTGTTCCTTTCAAAACCGCATGGAATTGGTCACATTAGATTAATTTTAGAAGCTACGCTTAATCCTCATCAACAATTGATACAGATCTTCTTACCTTTGGAACGGAACCTTTAGATTCGCCTCCAAGCACATAGAACCGCCAAATTCTAAGCCACTGCACTCTGATGTACTATTTGAAATGAGGCCTATCCCCAATAAGGAACTACCGTAACCACAAAAATGCATGATTACGATATTATAATGGGGGTTTCTAATAGCTACTCACCGCCTAAAGATTCTATCATAATGTACTAAGTTGTATGGTTTGTACTCTAACTAGTCCCATGTTCTTGCGGACTGCTAAATGAATGCAGGAGATTAAAATGGAAATGGAAGAACTGAACCATGCGTTGGCAGCACCGCATGTTTCAACGCTGGCGGAGATGACTGTACAGGGATTCTTGCTAGCGGCTGAACGTGAGAAGAAAAGACAGAGAGATGTTTTGGCAGGTTGTACCAAGCAAGCAAGTGCCGCTCCACCCGCTGTTGTAAGTAACTCGCGTTGTGTTAAGTACAGATGCAACTTATTTGTCGCTGCAACCTACATTCAAAGCTTAATTTCCTCCTTGCAGGATTCATCTCTCCATGGACTTGCATGTTCTCCTGCTGCTCCTGCTGCAGTGCTTCATTGTTCTGCTTCAGCTCGTCATGCTTCACCAGAACTCCCAGAACGACCTCACAACAAGCTGCTGAAGAACCTGTATTCAGACAAGACGGTGGTTGTGGGTATTCTCGGGGCACACAGGAGTGAGTACAGGGGTAGGGTCCGTCCCTTGAAAAGTGGGCATGTTCATGATGTTCATACTCCTAGTCGTTTTATGGTTCAGATAGATTTAGATCAGAATCTTCAATTGTTCGTGCTGCCGAAAGGAGTCGAGAAATTCTTCAAGGGCACAGTCCCTCAGTGCATAAAGTTGCGCACAAGCATCATTGCCACTGGAACGTACATTTGAGCCACTACGAGGAGAAACTGGTCTTCAATAATGCCGAAGCTGGTTGGTGGAAGTTTGCAGATCACCATGATCTCAGGAATGGTGACATCCTCACCTTCACAGTGGTTGATGCGAACAAGCTGGATGTGAAGATCTACATTGCAATGGACTCGATGTAGAAGAATATGGAGTGCCATGAGCACAAATAGTTTGCTATCTTGCCTCGTACATGGTGAAGTGAAGTTTACTGTCAGCAGTGATAAAATGATCTTTTGTGTTCACCACCTGCAATGATTCAGTGATCTTTAGAACTATGTTGGTCTGTTACCTTACCTTTTGGTTTTATCATGAACTATGTTGGTCTGCTACCTTACCTTTTGTTTGTATCATGAGCCTGTCCCTAAATCTATTTAAGAGTCTAACTATATATTCTCATCTTTGGTCAAATGTTTAAGCCTACATCTTGTTTCATACTACCCGCTAATCATTTTCCATAGCACAACCTGTTCTTTCAGACACGCTTAGTTAGAGCATCTTCAGCTAATCATTTTCCATAGCACAACCTGTTCTTTCAGACACGCTTAGTTAGAGCATCTTCAGCCGCATCCCCAACAGGCCCTTTCCAGGCGTTTTTCTCGCGCTGGCGCCCAAAAAACGGCCAAATCGCGCCCCCAGGAGCCCGTTTTTCGCCGGCTTGGGCCGAAATTGACGCCGGCGTAAGGCGGAACCTGGCGCGCTGGGAGCGCCCGAGCGCCAGGTCGAGCGTTTTTTGCGCGAACGAACCGCGGGCCAGCCGTGTCAGCGAGACGGCGCCTCGTCTTCCCCCAGAGCGCCTCGGTTTCTCGCGGGGAATCAATGGCAAGGCTGCCGCCGGTCAGCCTTGCCATTGATTCCTCACGGGCGGCGCGTCATGGGCGGCGCGTCGACGCCTTCCCTCCCGCCACGCGTACACACGGCACGGGCTATAAAACCCGCCGCTCCTCCTCGCCGCTGGACACACCAGCCCGAGCCCAAACCAACCGCCGCACCGCCGAGCTCCCCCGTCTCTGCTCTCTCTCGTTCGCGCCGCTGAGCTCTCCCGTCCCCCCCTTCTCCGGCGATGGCCGAACGCTTCCCAGACGACGCCGCGGCAGCCAACGGCTTCGGCCGCCGCTCGCTCCAGGAGTGGGAGGCATGGCTGCTTTTTGAGCCAACATCCCGGCGCCGCCGAACATGCGCGTTGGGCCGACGGGGTGGAGGCTCAGCAATGGCGGCGGCCCCATCCCCCCGGTGCCCGACGTCGACGCGCGCCCCGGCGTCTTCGCCGCCGAGGTCGACCGCGTGCGGGCGTCCCTCACGGAGGAACAGCGCGCCCTCCCCTAGTATGCCGCCGACAACCACGCGGCGTGGGCGGACTACTTCCAGCGGCGGCAGGCGCAGCGGCTGACATCCACAAACAGGGCGCCGGTGGTCGGTGGCGTCAAGAACAGCGACGGCCGCCGCGTCTAGTGGGGCGTCCCGGGCCGCACGCTCCACGAGGTGCTGAAGTACCTCGAGGGCGGCAATAACCCGTCATTGGCATACCCTGTCGCGGCGGCCGTCCCCCCCCCCCCCGCCGGAGCGCCGGGCTGTGGGCGCCCAGGAGGTTTGGCTCCTCCTCTTCTTCCTCGTCCTCCCGCTCCTCCTCCCACTCTTCCGACTCGCCGGCGTTGTTCGGCGTCAAGGCCGAGCCTGCCGCGGAGACGCCGCTCGGCCGGCGCACCCGCAGCGCCGGCATCGTCATCAACGAGGGTGGCAGACGCGCCCCCTCCTCGGCTCCTCCGCGCTTCGTCAAGCCAAAGACGGAGCGGGGCTCCCCGTCTGTGACGCCCCCGATTCAATCGTACACTAATCATACACGCAAACGTGTACGATCAAGATCAGGGACTCACGGGAAGATATCACAACACAACTCTACAAATAAAATAAGTCATACAAGCATCATAATACAAGCCAGGGGCCTCGAGGGCTCGAATACAAGTGCTCGATCATAGACGAGTCAGCGGAAGCAACAATATCTGAGTACAGACATAAGTTAAACAAGTTTGCCTTAAGAAGGCTAGCACAAACTGGGATACAGATCGAAAGAGGCGCAGGCCTCCTGCCTGGGATCCTCCTAAACTACTCATGGACGTCATCAGCAGCCTGCACGTAGTAGTAGGCACCTCCAGTGTAGTAGGAATCATCGTCGACAGTGGCGTCTGGCTCCAGGGCTCCAGCATCTGGTTGCGACAACCAGGTAGAAGGGAAAGGGGAAAAGAGGGAGAAAAGCAACTGTGAGTACTCATCTAAAGTACTCGCAAGCAAGGAGCTACACTACATATACATGGGTATATGTGTAAAGGGCCATATCGATGGACTGGATTGCAGAATGCCAGAATAAGAGGGGGACAGCTAATCCTGTCGAAGACTACGCTTCTGGCAGCCTCCGTCTTGCAACATGTAGAAGAGAGTAGATTGAAGTCCTCCAAGTAGCATCTCCAGTAGCATCGCATAGCATAATCCTACCCGGCGATCCTCCCCTCGTCGCCCTGTGGAAAAGCGATCATCGGGTTGTCTGTGGAACTTGGAAGGGTGTGTTTTATTAAGTATCCGGTTCTAGTTGTCATAAGGTCAAGGTACAACTCCAAGTCGTCCTGTTACCGAAGATCACGGCTATTCGAATAGATTAACTTCCCTGCGGGGGTGCACCAACTTACCCAACACGCTTGATCCCATTTGGCCGGACACACTTTCCTGGGTCATGCCCGGCCTCGGAAGATCAACACGTCGCAGCCCCACCTAGGCAAAACAGAGAGGCCAGCACGCCGGTCTAAACCTAAGCGCACAGGGGTCTGGGCCCATCGCCCATAGCACACCTGCACGTTGCGTACGCGGCCGAAAGCAGAACTAGCCCCCTTAATACAAGAGCAGGCTTACATTCCAATCCGGCGCGCGCCACTCAGTCGCTGGCGTCACGAAGTGCTTCGGCTGATACCACGACGTCGGGATACCCATAACTACTCCCGCGTAGATGGTTAGTGCGTATAGGCTCGTAGCCAACTCAGATCAAATACCAAGATCTCGTTAAGCGTGTTAAGTATCCGCGAACGCCGAACAGGGCCAGGCCCACCTCTCTCCTAGGCGGTCTCAACCTGCCCTGTCGCTCCGCCACAAAGATCCACTCGCGGGTGCTCCACCAGCCGACCCGACTTTAGTCTCCACATGTATCATGTAGAAAGTATAAAGTATATACCCGTGATCACCTCCCGAGTGATCACGGCCCGATAGTATAGCACATCAGACGGACAAGAATGTAGGGCCACAGATGAAAAATACTAGCATCCTATGCTAAGCATGTAGGATTGCGGGTAAGGTATCAATGACTGTAGCAACAATGACAGGCTATGCATCAGAATAGGATTAACGGAAAGCAGTAACATGCTACACTACTCTAATGCAAGCAGTATAGAGGAGAATAGGTGATATCTGGTGATCAAGGGGGGGGGGGGGCTTGCCTGGTTGCTCTGGCAAGAGAGAGGGGTCGTCGGTGATGTAGTCGACCATAGGGGCATCGGCATCATCACGAGGTCTACCGGAGAGAAGAGGGGGGAGAACAGTAAATACATAGCAAGCAAGTGCATAACAGGACAACAAGCAGAGCTAGACGTGTTCTAACGCGGTAGTAGGTGATACCGACGAAGGGGGAAAGCATCCGGGAAAGTATTCCCGGTGTTTCGTGTTTTCGGACAGATGAACCGAAGGGGGAAAGTTGCATGTTTGATATGTTAGGGGCGTGTGGTGGACGAACGGGCTGCGTATCCGGAATCGTCTCGTCGTTCTGAGCAACTTTCATGTAGAAAGTATTTTCATCTGAGCTACGGTTTATTCTCTATTAATTTTAAAAGATTTAAATCATTTTCGGGACTTATTTAATTATTTTAATGCAACATTATCCAGAATAGTGATTGCTGATGTCAGCATGATGTCAGCATGATGTCAGCAGTCAATAGAGGTTGACTGGGTCAACCTGACAGGTGGGTCCCACCTGTTAGGGATTGTTTAGCTAATTAACAGTAGTTAATTAGGGTAACTATTTATTAGGTTAATTAGTCTTAATTAGTTAAACTAAACAGGATTAGTTAAGTTAATTAATTAGTTAATTAATTAATTAATTAATTAATTAATTTTATTATTAATTATTTATTCAATATATATTTTTTAATTCTCTTTTTTTTAATAAAAAAATGTTTTGGGCGTGGGGCCCATCTGTCATAGGCCCCAGGGGCCTTAGTGGGTTTTCGGGCGCTAGTGGGCGCTGGGCGCCAGGTGCGGGCGTGGCGGTTTCGGGCAATGGGTGCCCGTGCCCGAGGCCACCGTAGCAAGGGCGCGAGGCCCAGCTGCGTCGGCGGCATCGCTCGACAGCGGCAGGAGGCGGGGAGCAGGGGAGGCCCCGGACGGCGACGGCCCTGGCGGGCGCGGCCAGGAGCCGCGGGATGGAGGCGGTGGTGGCCGGGCGGGCAGCAGCAAGGGGGAGTGGAGACCCTCCATGGCCGGGCTTGGTCAGAGGGGGCGTGGGCGCAAGCGCGCGCTGTCGGCCATGGTCGGGCGCGGCCAAGCGCGGTCCAGGGCGTGCGGGAGCTCAACGGTGGACGCGCGCGGAGGCAGGTGGCCGCGGGCGGCTCCAGGGTGGGGTCGGGCGCATCCACGATGCGGCGAGTGCAATGGTTGATGGCAGCGGATGGGAGTCGCGGTGGTCGCGCGCCGGTGCGGGACGGTGTGCGAGCGAGGGGAAGGGGAGGCCGAGGGCCTCACCGTAGTTGTAGGGTACGTGGCAGCGGGTGTTGAGGAAGAGTCGGGGACGACGGCGCCGGCGAGGAGGAAGGTCGGCGAGGCGGCGTGGTGTGGTCCGGCGTGGTGGCTTCCGATGACGGCGTCGAGCGGCGGGGTTCGGGGTGGCGGACGGGGACAACGCTCCGACGAGCAGGGGGATGAGGAGGCGAGGTCCAGGCGGCGGCGGATTGGTCCGGCGAGGACGGGATCTGTGGGGGGGGCGCGGTGTCGGGCTTAGGGCGGCGGCGTCGGTGGTTTGCCCCACCTCCCGAGCCAATCGGGAGAGAGGGGGAAGAGAGCGTAGTAGGGGGCGAGTGGGGGAGGGGGTTACGGGTTAGGGTTTGAGGGGGGGGGTGAGGGGATAAGGTGTGGCCGGCTGGGCCTGGTGGGTGGCCCAGTGGGATTGATGGCCTGCTGGGCCGGAGCCGGGGGGGGGGGGGTTCTTTTCCCTTTTTTTGTCTGTTTAGTTTTTTTCTTTTGTATTTTCTTTTCTGTTTTATTTTAAGTTCCCTTTTATTACAGTTTTATAAAAACACTAGCACCTAAATTTGTATTTATAAATATACTACTGCCACCTTAATTCTCAACCGAAAATAAAATAGTTTAATATTTTATAAAATTCAATAGGCATGTATTTAACTGTTTTAACTACTGTTTTAATTATCTTAGAGCCTTTAAACACTTTATCAAAGTTTGGTTTCTCCACCATAATTACCGCTGCATTATTTAGTTCACTCCGAACATTTTAGTTTTAAAGTTTGGAAACTTTTGTTGTTTGCCTATGTTTTAAATTTGAATTTGAATCGGGTTCGAATCAACGTGAGTTTAATCACAGTAATGGAGGTGACGTGGCATCATTAGCTTGGGATTACTGTAGTCTAATTATCCGGGCGTCACAATTCTCCTCCACTACAAGAAATCTCGTCCCGAGATTTAAGAGGGGAGTAAGGGGGGGGGGGTTCTGGTTATTCTAATGGATCTTCTTGAAGAAGTTAATCCCTTTCGTTGATGTCTTCAATTCTTTATTCCAAAGCATCATGATGAAGTTGTCGTCCTTTCTTCGGGGAACTCCATCGTACTTACGAATAGGTAAAGGGCAGCTCTACAATGATAGGAGGTTATAAGGGAAATTCATCTGGGGTATCCCAAGAATGAACATATGAGTATCTCTCGAGTTGAACAAATTACACCTATCGAGAGCAAAGTAAGACGGTGCAATAAGAAGTTTCAAGCGGATAGGCAATCGTTCATTGCCTGAAGCAGAGTGCGAAAGGGGTTCTGAGCAACGGGAATAATTATTGTGTCCGATACCAGAATAGATCAACAGGCAAGTGGCACGTGAATTACATACGTCAAGCACGAGGAATAACTTTGACAACAGGTTGTACAGGAGAGTCAGGTTTCGTTCCTGGGACCTGTGGGTTATGGGCCCACCATGTGGGTTAAAAGTAGAAAGGGGGGGCTGACATCTTGTACGATCATGATAGCAAGGCATGTCAGAGAGTAGCATGTCGGTTATGTCGGCAACAATGTCGGTACCAAGGGCGAGGGACGAAGAGAACCATTTTCCTGCTCGTTGAACGAGGCGGACCAGTAGGTGAAGTTCTCGTCCATCGGTGGTTACCGGAATGTCATCAACAAAAGTAACAGGGTCTTACTGACAGAATTGTACAACGAGGTGTTTACATAAGCAGGAGAATATTACTGCTCAGATCATATAGTTCACAAGAAAGGTTAAACCAACAATGGAAGGAAAATATGATCATCAGATTAAACAGAACAATGGAAAGGAAATTATGTTTAAACACATATTTCAAGGGTATATCCTTCCCAAGGACAAGCAGAGCATGATATCCATGTCAGGATATAATGTAGAAAACTCTTTAGGTAGGGGAGAGAATTTTCATGACATTGCCCATACAACGTTGTTTGGGTAATTGAGCAAGAAACATTTAGCATTGGGCTTCAAATGGTCTTGTTGAAAATCGGAGTACCATAGACATGCTTCGAGATAGCATTGACATGGTCATCAGGTGAAGATCAGACTTTGGAAAACACGGAGGATCCATCAGGAATAACTTGTAGAATAAGTCTTACAATTTCCTCATGGATGAATGGATAACCTTGCTGAAAAGGAATCTATAATGATAGGTCCTCCAGCCGGGGGGGTGCTAGGCATGACATCATGTTACCGGGTCATCAAAGGATCAACATCATAACTCTTGGAAAGTTGTCCCCAACCATCATATCTGACCGAGATTCATATCCAATTGGTGTCATGAAACCTCAGACTCAGGGGGTCCGAGAGGAAAAAGGTGCAACACAAATCGTCGAAATGACATTGCAAGATCCTCGAGAAATGAACTATGGGAGCGGGTTTCTGAAGCAATAGTTCATCATTAAACCAAGGAGAGGACAAGGAGGTGTCTGGTGAACTCAAGGGCAATTCACCGAGATTCCCAAAAGATGGATTTCCACAATTAAGTGAACAAGGAGATAACATTTGTCAGATCAAATGATATAAGGAAGTATGCTCGAGGAAAACATACACAATTAAACATTGGTTGAAAGGTGCGCCCGAAATATGGGTTGGGTTGCACGACCAATGTCAGAATGGTGATTCAATAATCAATAGCCTAAGAATGAACTTTCGACCATTAACTAAAAAAATAGGGTTGCTAGAAGGAAAGAATCCAAACAACACCGTTCACTTGTTGGAATTAACACGGGGACCAAGAAAGAATGGTGATGGTGAGAAGTATTTCTACGTCAAGAATTCTCAAGAGGTGGAACAAATCTCAGAACATTCTTGACATAAAGGATGGTAATACTCCAAGGTAAAGAAGAACAATTGCTGGATAGCAAGGAACTCAAGGTATAACACCAAGCATGAACAAGCTTGTGTTGGTGGGAAGGCAATAAAGTGGTCGATGATAATACAATTCATCGAGGGCAAGGATGGTATTTCTCATCATGAATTCAATTGATATCCTGGATGAGCTCAGAATGTTGATGATCACGACACCTTTGTCGCGAGAGTTCATGAAGATGTAATCGATCGGCGACGTCAACAAGTCAAAGTAATGATGAAGTGAAAGGTTATCGGAACCAAGGGTACGACACAAACTCGAAACCAAGCTTGTTGTTCAAGGCGAAATGATATGACGATGAGGATCGACGTAAGGTTAGTTCATCGTCGAAAATTGTGCTCCGTGAAGAAGGACCGGGTAGCACAGTTAAAATCATCACGACAATGATATAGCCAAACAGGCTAGGAATGATGTGATCGGGTACAAACTCGTACTTATAGAAGCTTACCGAAGAGTTGTTGAACCGCAGTGCGGACTCGGTTCAGTTATCGGTGTCTTTGAGTGTTCAATAACTCAGAGCCCGTGAAAAATTGGAATCAGTGGGAAGGTAGCACTTGATGAAGAACTCATAAGAAGTTATGCAGTTCCATGATAATCTCGAGATACCAGGGGGGTAATACTCGACACAAGATCAAAGTAAAGGTTGGACTGGGGTATTAATCCACAGAAGACAAATGTTTAAACTTGCCCGAGAAATGGGAACAAAGAAGAACAATATGGTCGAAACCATAACTACAAGGGGTCCAATTTAATAACACTGAAAGAATTACTCGAATGAGTAAATATTTGGCAAGAAGCTACCATGATAAGTTCCACATCAGGTCCATGGGCATGAACTCAGAGTTCAAGGTCGACTCCCACTTCTCCAATGCATACCATTTCATTCACTTCTCGCTTTTGATGAAGTTATAGCGTTGAAATTTTATCTGGCAAAATACAAGAAGAGTACGACTCATGAAAACTTTCGAGTTCACACATAGTAAGGAAGGCATAGGTTCAACCCATCGGGGCATCTTAGAATCATATACCAGAACCTTTAGAAGTAATTAACTCAAGCTCGAAGGCAGAGCATGGTTGAGGAAGCAGATGATACAATTTACCAAAGGCATTATGTATCAGAGAAAAGGCTCACAAGGTTATTGAATATGAAGGGCGTTGTCAGATAAAATCCAACAAAGGATCTGGTGGTCCACAAGGTACCTGATGTGAGCATCGGTACTCAACCAGAGGAGGAAAGAATGCAAGGAGATCAGTTTATAGAAACAACGGACTAACTCAATTGTCAAATGCAAAGGAATTATGATCTCCAAATCAAGGGATCAGAAGCAATGCTCTGATTAGGGATGGATAAGTTGAATAGCCCTAGGGTACAATCAACGACAATTGGATTGGTCGAGAACCAATTCCAGTTAAAAGAATGGAAGCTCAGCCGGGAAGGTAATTTATAAAGATCAATGATGATTGCCTGTATTCGCAACATATTGAGTCAACAGACTCAAAATGATAATGACAAGGAATGTTAATAAGGTTTCTATACTTATGGGATTAATCATAATGAAAGCAAACAAGAAATTCCAGAGCAATAGGTTGCTGAGGATTTTCGGAAGATCGAATGGTATTTTGAAGACTTTTGTGAAATACATGAATCAACTGGGGATGAGTGGATACTCGATAAGTGCGAGAAATTATTTGAAGCGGTATTCATGTGGCAAAGAACTGCTAGGCAGTAGGCACAAAGTATTCTCGGAACAATAGAGAAAACTTCGGGGTATCTTGTAATAACAAGATCAATGGGGGATGATCGTATGAATGGCAAGTGTAAGTAGTTTTCCATACGGATTTATCGGTGGTCGGGAATAGCAAAAGCGATGGGCACAAAGTCTCAAGAGAATATCAAAGAGTATATCCGAAATCTTCTGGTGCAGTCGGTGATCATCCGGACTGAAGGGCCCCTCCGGTAGAAAGTATTTTCGAGAACCTAAAAGTTAGAATTTAGTAAAAATCGTTTAACCCGAATAGAAGAGAGTTCAGAATCCCAGAGTAAAGGTCGAGGAGTAAAAGATCCTAATACCACCCAATGGCGACGTGGGCCCATAACGCACACAGCCATGTTAGTAAAAGTTTTTGCAATGTCTAGACTCGACTTCGGCCAAGGAGTGTGGAAGGGGGATTCCTACAGGCAGTCGGCTCTGATACCAACTTATGACGCCCCCGATTCAATCGTACACTAATCATACACGCAAACGTGTACGATCAAGATCAGGGACTCACGGGAAGATATCACAACACAACTCTACAAATAAATAAGTCATACAAGCATCATAATACAAGCCAGGGGCCTCGAGGGCTCGAATACAAGTGCTCGATCATAGACGAGTCAGCGGAAGCAACAATATCTGAGTACAGACATAAGTTAAACAAGTTTGCCTTAAGAAGGCTAGCACAAACTGGGATACAGATCGAAAGAGGCGCAGGCCTCCTGCCTGGGATCCTCCTAAACTACTCATGGTCGTCGTCAGCAGGCCTGCACGTAGTAGTAGGCACCTCCAGTGTAGTAGGAATCATCGTCGACAGGTGGCGTCTGGCTCCAGGGCTCCAGCATCTGGTTGCGACAACCAGGTAGAAGGGAAAGGGGAAAAGAGGGAGAAAAGCAACCGTGAGTACTCATCCAAAGTACTCGCAAGCAAGGAGCTACACTACATATGCATGGGTATATGTGTAAAGGGCCATATCGTGGACTGAACTGCAGAATGCCAGAATAAGAGGGGGATAGCTAATCCTGTCGAAGACTACGCTTCTGGCAGCCTCCGTCTTGCAGCATGTAGAAGAGAGTAGATTGAAGTCCTCCAAGTAGCATCTCCAAGTAGCATCTCCAGTAGCATCTCCGTAGCATCGCATAGCATAATCCTACCCGGCGATCCTCCCCTCGTCGCCCTGTGGAAAAGCGATCACCGGGTTGTCTGTGGAACTTGGAAGGGTGTGTTTTATTAAGTATCCGGTTCTAGTTGTCATAAGGTCAAGGTACAACTCCAAGTCGTCCTGTTACCGAAGATCACGGCTATTCGAATAGATTAACTTCCCTGCAGGGGTGCACCAACTTACCCAACACGCTTGATCCCATTTGGCCGGACACACTTTCCTGGGTCATGCCCGGCCTCGGAAGATCAACACGTCGCAGCCCCACCTAGGCAAAACAGAGAGGCCAGCACGCCGGTCTAAACCTAAGCGCACAGGGGTCTGGGCCCATCGCCCATAGCACACCTGCACGTTGCGTACGCGGCCGAAAGCAGAACTAGCCCCCTTAATACAAGAGCAGGCTTACGTTCCAATCCGGCGCGCGCCACTCAGTCGCTGGCGTCACGAAGTGCTTCGGCTGATACCACGACGTCGGGATACCCATAACTACTCCCGCGTAGATGGTTAGTGCGTATAGGCTCGTAGCCAACTCAGATCAAATACCAAGATCTCGTTAAGCGTGTTAAGTATCCGCGAACGCCGAACAGGGCCAGGCCCACCTCTCTCCTAGGCGGTCTCAACCTGCCCTGTCGCTCCGCCACAAAGATCCACTCGCGGGTGCTCCACCAGCCGACCCGACTTTAGTCTCCACATGTATCATGTAGAAAGTATAAAGTATATACCCGTGATCACCTCCCGAGTGATCACGGCCCGATAGTATAGCACAGCAGACGGACAAGAATGTAGGGCCACAGATGAAAAATACTAGCATCCTATGCTAAGCATGTAGGATTGCGGGTAAGGTATCAATGACTGTAGCAACAATGACAGGCTATGCATCAGAATAGGATTAACGGAAAGCAGTAACATGCTACACTACTCTAATGCAAGCAGTATAGAGGAGAATAGGCGATATCTGGTGATCAAGGGGGGGGGCTTGCCTGGTTGCTCTGGCAAGAGAGAGGGGTCGTCGGTGATGTAGTCGACCACAGGGGCATCAGCATCGTCACGGGGTCTACCGGAGAGAAGAGGGGGGAGAAACAGTAAATACATAGCAAGCAAGTGCATAACAGGACAACAAGCAGAGCTAGACGTGTTCTAACGCGGTAGTAGGTGATACCGACGAAGGGGGAAAGCATCCGGGAAAGTATTCCCGGTGTTTCGTGTTTTCGGACAGATGAACCGGAGGGGGAAAGTTGCGTGTTTGATATGTTAGGGGTGTGTGGTGGACGAACGGGCTGCGTATCCGGAATCGTCTCGTCGTTCTGAGCAACTTTCATGTAGAAAGTATTTTCATCTGAGCTACGGTTTATTCTCTATTAATTTTAAAAGATTTAAATCATTTTCAGGATTTATTTAATTATTTTAATGCAACATTATCCAGAACAGTGATTGCTGATGTCAGCATGATGTCAGCATGATGTCAGCAGTCAATAGAGGTTGACTGGGTCAACCTGACAGGTGGGTCCCACCTGTTAGGGATTGTTTAGCTAATTAACAGTAGTTAATTAGGGTAACTATTTATTAGGTTAATTAATCTTAATTAGTTAAACTAAACAGGATTAGTTAAGTTAATTAATTAATTAATTAATTAATTAATTTTATTATTAATTATTTATTTATTATATTTTTTAATTCTCTTTTTTTAATAAAAAAATGTTTTGGGCGTGGGGCCCATCTGTCATAGGCCCCAGGGGCCTTAGTGGGTTTTCGGGCGCTAGTGGGCGCTGGGCGCCAGGTGCGGGCGTGGCGGTTTCGGGCAATGGGTGCCCGTGCCCGAGGCCACCGCAGCGAGGGCGCGAGGCCCAGCTGCGTCGGCGGCATCGCTCGACAGCGGCAGGAGGCGGGGAGCAGGGGAGGCCCCGGACGGCGACGGCCCTGGCGGGCGCGGCCAGGAGCCGCGGGATGGAGGCGGTGGTGGCCGGGCGGGCAGCAGCAAGGGGGAGCGGAGACCCTCCATGGCCGGGCTTGGTCAGAGGGGCGTGGGCGCGAGCGCGCGCTGTCGGCCACGGTCGGGCGCGGCCAAGCGCGGTCCAGGGCGTGCGGGAGCTCGACGGTGGACGCGCGCGGAGGCAGGTGGCCGCGGGCGGCTCCAGGGTGGGGTCGGGCGCATCCACGATGCGGCGAGTGCAACGGTCGATGGCAGCGGACGGGAGTCGCGGTGGTCGCGCGCCGGTGCGGGACGGTGTGCGAGCGAGGGGAAGGGGAGGCCGAGGGCCTCACCGTAGTTGTAGGGTACGTGGCAGCGGGTGTTGAGGAAGAGTCGGGGACGACGGCGCCGGCGAGGAGGAAGGTCGGCGAGGCGGCGTGGTGTGGTCCGGCGTGGTGGCTTCCGATGACGGCGTCGAGCGGCGGGGTTCGGGGTGGCGGACGGGGACGACGCTCCGACGAGCAGGGGGATGAGGAGGCGAGGTCCAGGCGGCGGCGGATCGGTCCGGCGAGGACGGGATCTGGGGGGGGGGCGCGGCGTCGGGCTTAGGGCGGCGGCGTCGGTGGTTTGCCCCACCTCCCGATCCAATCGGGAGAGAGGGGGAAGAGAGCGTAGTGGGGGGGCGAGTGGGGGAGGGGGTTACGGGTTAGGGTTTGAGGGGGGGTGAGGGGATAAGGTGTGGCCGGCTGGGCCTGGTGGGTGGCCCAGTGGGGTTGATGGCCTGCTGGGCCGGAGCCGGGGGGGGGGTTCTTTTCCCTTTTTTTTGTCTGTTTAGTTTTTCTCTTTTGTATTTTCTTTTCTGTTTTATTTTAAGTTCCCTTTTATTACAGTTTTATAAAAACACTAGCACCTAAATTTGTATTTATAAATATACTACTGCCACCTTAATTCTCAACCGAAAATAAAATAGTTTAATATTTTATAAAATTCAATAGGCATGTATTTAACTGTTTTAACTACTATTTTAATTATCTTAGAGCCTTTAAACACTTTATCAAAGTTTGGTTTTTCCATCATAATTACCGCTGCATTATTTAGTTCACTCCGAACATTTTAGTTTTAAAGTTTGGAAACTTTTGTTGTTTGCCTATGTTTTAACTTTGAATTTGAATCGGGTTCGAATCAACGTGAGTTTAATCACAGTAATGGAGGTGACGTGGCATCATTAGCTTGGGATTACTGTAGTCTAATTATCCGGGCGTCACACCGTCGTGAAGACGGAGCCTGGGCTCGTCGGCGGCGTCAAGGAGAAGGAGCTCGATGACGCGGCGGCCCTCAAATGGGCGCGTGATGGCTGGGCGCAGCTGGAGCGCCAGCGCCAGCACGCCGCCTACGAGCGGTTGGAAGCTCAGGGCCGTGGCCGGGATGAGGGAGGCATCGTCGTCCTCGACGACAGCGACAACGACGACACGCCGCCGCCACCACCGGTCCGCCTTGGAGACGTCGGGCAGGGGTCCAGCAGGGGCGGCCGCGCCGTCAAGAAGGAGAAGGCCGACGATGACGATGAGGACGGCGGCGACGTCGGCGACTTCGCTGCGCTCAACGACTTCTTCGCTCAGTAGATGTCTTTTTAAAAAAAAATTATGTAACGCTGAACATATTGAATATTAATGTCAGATTTGTCGAATTTAGCCAAACTTTGTCGAATTCAGATTTTTTTTAAAAAAAAAACATGTCTGAGACGATCCTGGGGTGAGCGGCTGGGAACCCGCTCGCCCCCATGCCAATTTTAGCGCCGGCTCGTCTCCAGGGGACGCGTAAAATCGTCGTCTGGGGGGCAATGACTGGAGATGCTCTTAGAAATAAGGCATGACAATTTTGCACGGACGCTAGCTGTGTAGGCCCCGTCCCGTCCCATGGATCCGGCTTGCCTACTCCCTCCTCATGCTCCCATCCGTGCTCCCACTTCATTCTACGGTTGTCTTTTTTCCTTTTTTCTTTCTAATCTAATCATCTCCTCCCTGATTTTAAGGAGGTGGGGCCGGACCTTATTTTCTTCCAATCAAGGAGTACGGATGGGCACACGCCGGGGGAGCAGGCAAGTCTCGTCATCTGTTAGTGCCTGCCCTTTTGGTGCTACACACACAGAGGCGCGTGTCGCCTGCCATGTCACGCCTACCTATTTTGCGCAACATACACCATCGGTACAACACAGACCGAGCGTCCTGTAGTATACCGGCTTGCATGTCATGCCTACCTGTTTGGCGGTACATACACCCAGTATACAAGGCTCGAAAAAGCCTGGATGTTCTGATTTACGTAAAATGCAATGATTCCCCTAAATTTGAACCCCATGCATATTTGAGATTACTCAAAAAATCGGTTATGTTTGTAGAACAAATTGAGTTAACATGGACAGCCGTACAAATTAGTAAACTGCAACAATCCACCTCAATTTGAACTCCACAAAAACTTCAGTGAGCTAAAAAAATAAGTTTACTTTACAAAAGAAAGTCAGTAAGGTCACAAATTAAGAAAACTGGAAAATGTGTGGTTCAGTTAACGTTTCACAGGATAACAAATTCAGTTAGGTTTGAACAATTCAGTAGAACACTTGGAGAAATTCAGTTAAGGACAGAGTTTATTTTAGACACCCGTGCATACTTTAGTTAACTGACAAATTCAGTCAACGTTGGAGAGCATGTTAAAATCAGTTATGTTACAACACGTGGAGAAATTCAGTTAAGGTTGGACAGGATCAGAAATTCAGTTAAGGATAGAGTTTATTTTAGACACCCGTACATACTTCAGTTAACTGACAAATTCATTCAACGTTGGACAGCATAATAAATTCAGTTATGTTACATCACTTTCTGAAATTCAGTTAAGGTTGGACACGATAACAAATTCAGTTAACGATACAGTTTATTTTAGACACGCGTACATACTTCAGTTAACTCACAAATTCAGTTAACGCTGTACAGGATAATAAATTCAGTTGTGTTAGAACACCCGGAGAATTTCAGTTAGCTGAAAAGTACAGTTAACTTTGGACAGCACGACAAATTTATCGCAGAGAGAACATTTGGTGTGTTTACGATTGCAAATTAGTGGTTCGGAACTGAAGAAACATGCATAAGAGAACTACGTACAGAAAAGAAACGAATTACGGCCAAAAGCTTACTAGGACTACGGTGCTGAGGTCAGACAGGTAGCACTAACAGAAAAGATATCTTCTAACTGACAAAAGGAGTGTTGGACGAGCTCATCGATGCCTTCGGTGCGTGCACGTCTTCATCGCAGCCGGCATTATTGCATCCACGTTGGGGCCGCTGGAGTCTTGGACACCGGGAGTGCACGCTGATATACGGTGCTTAGCGTTGAACTCGGCCTCTATGCGCGCAGCCTCTTGGACGCGCACGACGCAGTTCCAGACCCTCCTCCTGGTGTCGCGCTCCGCCTCTGTCGCGTGCCGGCGGAGCTCGACGATGCATGCTGACAGGCGCCTGACCTCATCGGCCAGGTGTCCCAGCTGATCGTCTCGCGCCTGGATCATCTCTGCCTCTAGCATCGCCTGGTCCCTCATGGAAGCAAGAACCGACGCCGCTTCAAAACTTGACGCGGCGGTACCTCCTTTTTGTCCTGGGTCTCCTTGGAGTAGGGGCTGTCAAGATGTCTGTGGGAGGGGATGTAGTTTCTGCGGTGCATTGAGATTCGTCGTAGGAGGTGGGAGGGGTTAAAACGGTGCTTTTTTTTACATCACTACAGACATAAGCGCTCATATATATGCGCATACACTCATTCCTATGAACGCACACACGCACATTCTATTCCTATCAGCACCTCTGAGAGACTAAGCCGGCATATCATCTTGAGATTTACGAAGTCATTGTAGTCGCCTCGTCATCGACGAGAACGTCTCCTCTCACTGAAAGCGCATCGCCGGAAATCCTGAAATAAATCCAGAAATAATGCGAGCACCAGGATTTGAACCCTGGTGGATTAGGGATACCACTGTCCACCTAACCATCTCAACCATAGGTTGGTTCGCGGTTAAAGACGGTGCTGGCTGAGGCAAGTGTACCGGTTGGCTTTCGTGGATGTGCCATACGGATATGGCAGGAATCAACTGAGAGGAGGATGCCATGGACAGTGGGGAATTATGGCTGGAGCTCAATATACACATTAGTCCCGGTTGCATTACGAACCGGCATTAATCCTGGTTCGAGCGGCTAAAGGCATTAGTCCCGGCTCAAATGAGACCTTTAGTCCCGATTCGAGACACGAACCGGAACTAAAGGATGCGATGCCCTTTAGTCCCATTCGTATCTCGAACCGGGACTAAAGATTAGACCTTTAGTCCCGGGACTAAAGGGGTTCCTGTCTCAAACTCTACCCCCCCCCCCCCACGTGTATCGCCATTTTAGTTATGAAAAAACAAAAAAAAAGATAGAAACTTCAAAAAATAAAATCGTTTGAGACGTAGTTATATTACCACATCTACTAGTTAGGAAAATTAAAAACTTACATTTGGAGATGTTTTGCAAAAATGTGTTATGAAAAAGTAAAAAACGGCTACAACTTTTGCATACGATGTCAGAAAAAACGTATAATATATCATAATGTTCAGCACGAAAATCCGCATCCGATTTTGACGGCCATATGCCATTTTGCAAATTTTTAGAATTCTCAAATTCTAAAAGGAAAAAAAATTATGCTCAAATTTCGGTTTTTTGAATTTTGGTTAAATCTGGTCAAACTACTTATTCAAGAAATATTAGTGATACTAAATAATTATTCAAAAATATTAGTGTTACTAAATAATTATTTCAGTTTTTTTGAATTTTGGTCAAACTGTGGTCAAACTACTTATTCAAGAAATATTAGTGTTACTAAATAATTATTGTTTTTTAGAATAATAGTTTCAAACTCAAACAATGAAACGTGTGACTTCATGCTCAAGCTAAACTCCTGAGGGTTAATAGGATTAACATCTTATTATTGTTAGGAAAACAACAAGTGTACACTTGGAAACGAGGGGGAATAGAAATCGGAAGTTAAGCATGCTCAGGCTAGAGTAGTGAGAGGATGGGTCACTGACCGAGAAGTTAGATGATTTGGAATTATGAAGAGAAAACCGGAGTGTCGGAGGGGTTATCGGAACCCCCCGGAGAAGTATTGGGCCTTAGTGGGCCTGAGGGGAGAGAGAGGGCAGTAACCCAGGAGGTGGCGCGCCCCCTCCCATGAGGAGTCCGAATTGGACTAGGGGAGGGGGGGCGCGGCCCCTCTTTCCCTCTCCCTCTCCCTCTCTTTCCTTCCCCCTTCCCCCTTCCTAGTAGGACTAGGAAAGGATGAATCCTACTCCTACTAGGAGGAGGATTCCTCCTCTCCTTGGGGCGCACCAAGGCCGGCCGGCCTCCCCCCTTGCTCCTTTATATACGGGGGGGCATCCAAAGACACACAAGTTGATTGTTCCAAGCCGTGTGCGGTACCCCCTCCACCATAATCCACCTCGACCATATCGTAGCAGTGCTTAGGCGAAGCCCTGCATCGGTAGCAACATCATCACTGTCATCGCCCCGCCGTGCTGACAGAACTCTCCCTCGAAGCTCTGCTGGATCGGAGTTCGTGGGACGTCATTGAGCTGAACGTGTGCTGAACTCGGAGGTGCCGTGCGTTCGGTACTTGGGTCGGTCGGATCGTGAAGACGTACGACTACATCAACCGCGTTCTCATAACGCTTCCTCTTACGGTCTACGAGGGTACGTGGACAATACTCTCCCCTCTCGTTGTTATGCATCACCATAATCTTGCATGTGCGTAGGAATTTTTTTGAAATTACTGCGTTTCCCAACAGTGGCATCCGAGCCAGGTTTATGCGTAGATGTTATATGCACGATTAGAACACAAAGGAGTTGTGGGCGTGGGTATATACATATTGCTTGCCGTCACTAGTTGATTCTTGATTCAGCGGCATTGTTGGATGAAGCGGCCCAGACCGACATTACGCGTACGCTTACGCGAGACTGGTTCTACCGACGTGATTCGCACACAGGTGGCTAGTGGGTGTTCAATTTCTCCAACTTTAGTTGAATCGGATTCAATGAACAGGGTTCTTTATGAAGATCAAAAAGCAATCACTATACCGCGTTGTGGTTTTTGATGCATAGGTAAGAACGGTTCTTGCTCAACCCGTAGTAGCCATGTAAAACTTGCAACAACAAAGTAGAGGACGTCTAACTTGTTTTTGCAGGGCTTGTTGTGATGTGATATGGTCAAGACGTGATGAGATATAAGTTGTTGTATGAGATGATCATGTTTTATTGAAGTTATCGGCAACTGGCAGAAGCCTTATGGTTGTCTCTTTATTGCATAAGATGCAAGCGCCAATTAATTGTTTTACTTTATCGCTATGCAATAGCAATAGTTGCAAGAGTAATAGTTGGTGAGACGACCATATGATGACACGTTGATAGAGATCAAGATGATGGAGATCATGGTGTCATGCCGGTGACGATAGAGATCATGACGGTACTTTGGAGATGGAGATTGAAGGCGCAAAATGATCATGGCCATATCATGTCACATATTTTGATTGCATGTGATGTTTATCCTTTATGCATCTTATTTTGCTTAGATCGACAGTAGCATTATAAGATGATCTCTCACTAAATTTCAAGGTATAAGTGTTCTCCCTGAGTATGCACCGTTGCGAAAGTTCGTCGTGCCGAGACACCACGTGATGATCAGGTGTGATAAGCTCTACATTCACATACAACGGGTGCAAGCCAGTTTTGCACACGCAGAATACTCGGGTTAAACTTGACGAGCCTAGCATATGCAGCTATGGCCTCGGAACACTGGAGACCGAAAGGTCGAGCGTGAATCATATAGTAGATATGATCAATATAGTGATGTTCACCATTGAAAACTACTCCATCTCACATGATGATCGGACATGGTTTAGTTGATTTGGATCACGTGATCATTTAGATGACTAGAGGGATGTCTATCTAAGTGGGAGTTCCTAAGTAATATGATTAATTGAACTTTAATTTATCATAAACTTAGTCCTGATAGTATTTGCATAACTATGTTGTAGATCAATAGCTCGTGATGTAGCTCCCCGTTTATTTTTGATATGTTCCTAGAGAAAAACTATGTTTAAAGATGATAGTAGCAATGATGCGGACTGGGTCCGTGATCTGAGGATTATCCTCATTGCTGCACAGAAGAATTATGTCCTTGATGCACCGTTAGGTGACAGACCTATTGCAGGAGTAGATGCAGACGTTATGAACGTTTGACAAGCTCGGTATGATGACTACTTGATAGTTTAGTGCACCATGCTTTACGGCTTAGAACCGGGAATTCAAAAATGTTTTGAACGCCACGGAGGATATAAGATGTTCCAAGAGTTGAAATTGGTATCTCATACTCATGCCCGTGTCAAGAGGTATGAGACCTCTGACAGTACTTTGCCTACAAGATGGAGGAGAATAGCTCAATGAATGAGCATGTGCTTAAGCATGTCTGAGTACTAAAATCACTTGAATCAAGTGGGAGTTAATCTTCCTGATAAGATAGTGATTGACAGAGTTCTCTAGTCACTATCACCAAATTACTAGAACTTCGTGATGAACTATAATATGCAAGGGATAACTGAAACGATTCCCAAAGCTCTTTGCGATGCTGAAATCGGCGAAGGTAGAAATCAAGAAAAAGCATCAAGTGTTGATGGTTAACAAGACCACTAGTTTCAAGTAAAAGGGCAAGGGAAAGAAAGGGAACTTCAAGAAGAATGGCAAGCAAGTTGCCACTCCCATGAAGAAGCCCAAAGCTAGACCCAATCCTGAAACTGAGTGCTTCTACTGCAAAGGAAATGGTCACTGGAAGTGGAACTGCCCTAGATACTTGACGGATAAGAAGGATGGCAAAGTGAATAAAGGTATATTTCATATACATGTTATTGATGTGTACTTTACTAGTGTTTATAGCAAACCCCTCGGTATTTGATACTAGTTCAGTTACTAAGAGTAGTAACTTGAAACGGGAGTTGCAAAATAAACAAAGACTAGTTGAGGACGAGGTGACGATGTGTGTTGGAAATGATTCCAAGGTTGATAAGATCACCATCGCACACTCCCTTTACCTTCGGGATTAGTGTTGAACCTAAAATAAATGTTGTTTGGTGTTTGCGTTGAGCATAATATGATTGGATCATGTTTATTGCAATACGGTTATTCACTTAAGTCAAATAATAATTGTTATTCTGTTTACATGAATAAAACCTTCTGTGGTCATACACCCAAGGTGAATGGTTTATTGAATCTCGATCGTAGTGATACACATATTCATAATATTGAAGCCAAAAGATGCAAAGTTAATAATGATAGTGCAACCTATTTGTGGCACTGCCGTTTAGGTCATATTGGTGTAAAGTGCATGAAGAAACTCCATGCTGATGGACTTTTGGAATCACTTGATGCTTGCGAACCATGCCTCATGGGCAAGATGACTAAGACTCTGTTCTCCGGAACAATGAAGTGAGATCTGCAAGGAGATCTGCCATGGTCAGTTTCGTCCATTCAGAGGACCAGTTGGGGCCAGGAGGACCTACATCAACAGGATCGATGTCGCCTTAAAGCTCCGTCCCGCCGCTCGCCGTCTTCGATTCGGCCTCACGGGAGCCTCCCCGAGCCCGCCTTGCTCCTCTGCCAACTCACCGTGAGCTCCTCCTTCAGATCTCCCTTTTCCCCCTTCGATTTGGACACCGTAGGCTGCCGTCGCCATCGTGCCCGAGCTCCCGCGTACATCCGCTGCTCCTCCTCCTCCTACGTGCGCACCGTACCGCACCCGGCCACAGCCGCCCACGCCAGGCCTCGCTCACTTCCGCCCGCCGTGCCCTGGCGCAGCCCGCTGCTCCCGCAACCCCTGCTGCCCACTGTCGCGTACTGCTGCTTCCTACTGCGGTTCGCTGCATGCCGCAATTGCTCCTGCATCGCTCCTGCTGCTACCACTTGTGATGCCCCTATCCCGCTGCCGCCGGCGACCCAGGCCCGCTGCCGGCCGCGCCCTCCCACTGGCCACCGCCGCGCCCGGGCCCTCACGCTACCCCCTGCCGCTGTCGAGTGAAGCCGCCGGCGCCCTGTGCCCGTGTGCGACCGTGAGCCCAGCCAAGGACCGGCTGGCTCACTGCACGTGGGGCCCAGCCCCTGTAAACAAAAAAAAAGTGAAATAAAAAACTATTGATTAGCTAAATAAAATAATTAGTTTAATTTA
Organism: Triticum aestivum; assembly: GCF_018294505.1. Classification (NCBI taxonomy): domain Eukaryota; kingdom Viridiplantae; phylum Streptophyta; class Magnoliopsida; order Poales; family Poaceae; genus Triticum; species Triticum aestivum. The sequence goes on from NC_057809.1 coordinate 111,750,914, forward strand.
ATTAACCTAAACTTAATTAGTTTAATTAACTAATTAGTTAGTTAGTTAACACTAACAAAAACTGACATGTGGGCCCGCTGCCTAGTTGACCAGTCAACTAGTCAATAGTTGACCGGGTGAACGGGGCCCACTGTCAGCCTCTGGTGGCCCTGCTGTGTGCACTCTGCTGGGTGCACATAGTTATTCATTTTATTTTCGAACTAATAATAGTTACAGAAAATGATTAAAACCTGGAAAATTAATATAAAATAAACTGTATCTCGGATGAAAATACTTTGTACATGAAAGTTGCTTAGAACGACGAGACAAATTCGAATACGCAGTCCGTTTGTCCGCCACACATCCCTAGCATAGAGAACGTGCAACAATCCCCCTTCGGTTCGTCTGTCCGAAAACGTCAAACACCGGGAATACTTTCCCAGATGTTTTCCCCATTCGCCAGTAGCACCTATTACTACGTTAGGTCACCTCTAGCACCACGTAATTCCATGTTACACTTTATGATGCTTTGATTGCTCTGTTATTTATTGTGTTCCCTCTCCGTTACTTCTTTCCGGTAGACCCTGAGACTACCGGCGACCCCCAGTTCGACTACGGTGTTGACGAACCCTCCTTCTTGCCAAAGCAACCAGGCAAGCCCCCCCCCTTGATCACCAGATATCACCTATTCTTCTCTCTATTGCTTGCGTTAGAGTAGTGTAGCATGTTACTGCTTTCTGTTAATCCTATTCTGTTGCATAGCCTGTCATTGTTGCTACAGTTGTTGATACCTTACCTGCATTCCTAAATGCCTAGTATAGGATGCTAGTTTATCATCAGTGGCCCTACATTCTTGTCCATCTTCCATGCTATAATATCCGGCCGTGATCACTAGGGTATACATGATACATGTGATGACTAAAGATGGGTCAGATCGTAGAGTACCCGCGAGTGATTCACAGATTGGGGGCTGAAAGGACCTTTGTCCCGATGGCCCTGTGGGTGGATCTTTGTGGCGGAGCGACAGGGCATGTTGAGACCACCCAGGAGAGAGGTGGGCCTGGCCCTGGTCGGTGTTCGCGGTTACTTCAAGATAACACGCTTAACGAGATCTTGGTATTTGATCTGAGTCTGGCCACTGGCCTATACACACTAACCAACTACGCGGGAACAGTTATGGGCACTCGATGTTGTGGTATCAGCCGAAGCCTTCGTGACATCAGCGACTGAGCGGCGTGCGCCGGGTTGGACCGCGTAACGCAACTTCCTTTGTAATGGAGGTTGCTAGGTCTGCGACGTGTAATAGGTGCCTAGGTAGGGCTGTGACGTGTTGATCTTTCGAGGCTGGGCATGACCCAGGAAAGTGTGTCCGGACAAAGGGGATCGAGCGTGTTGGGAAATGTGGTTCACCCCTGCAGGGAAGTTTATCTATTTGAATAGTCATGTCCCTCGGTAAAAGGATGACCCGGAGTTGTACCTTGACCTTATGACAACTAGAACCGGATACTTAATAAAACACACCCTTCCAAGTGCCAGATACAACCGATGATCACTCTCTCACAGGGCAAGGGTAGGATTATGCTATGCGATGATACTTGGTGAACTTACCATCCACTCTCTTCTACATGCTGCAAGATGGAGGTTGCCAGAAGCGTAGTCTTCGACAGCACTAGCTATCCCCCTCTTATTCTAGCATTCTACAGTTCAGTCCACATACTACCCCTTTCATTGATACCAATGCATATGTAGTGTAGCTCCTTGCTTGGGAGTACTTCGGATGAGTACTCACGGTTGCTTTGCTCCCTCTTTTTCCCCTTTCTATACCCGGTTGTTGCGACCAGACGTTGGAGCCCAGGAGCCATACGCCACCGTCGACGACGACTCCTACTACACTGGAGGTGCCTACAACTACGTGCAGGCCGCTGACGACGACCAGGAGTAGTTTAGGAGGATCCCAGGCAGGAGGCTTGCGCCTCTTTCGATCTGTATCCCAGTTTGTGCTAGCCATTTTATGGCAACTTGTTTAACTTATGTCTGTACTCAGATATTGTTGCTTCCGTTGACTCGTCCATGACTAAGCTCTTGTATTCGAGCCCTCGAGGCCCCTGGCTTGTAATATAAAGCTTGTATTATTTTAATTTGTGTCTAGAGTTGTGTTGTGATACCTTCCTGTGAGTCCTTGATCTTGATCGTACACATTTGTGTGTATGATTAGTGTACAATTGAATCGAGGGCGTCACAAGTTGGTATCAGAGCCGACTGCCTGTAGGAATCCCCCTTACAAACTCCTTGGCCGAAGTCCAGTCTAGTCATTGAAAAAAATTTACTAACATGGCTGCCTGTCTTACAGACCCACGTCGCCATTGGGTGGTATTAGGATCTTTTACTCCTCGTTTATACTCTGGGACTCTGATCTCTATTCTATTCGGGTTAAATGAATTTTGCTAAATCTAACATTAGGATCTCGTGATCACTTTCACCCGGAGAACACCTTATTACCGATGATCGTCTGTTGCACCAGAAGATTCTGAGATTACTCTACGATGTTCTCTCGAGACACTTGTACCCATCGCCTTTGCAAATTCCCTACCATTGTTATATCCTTATTGATAACTGCATACACCTGCCATTCTTACATTTAATCCCATTGATCTTGTTGTTACAAGATGCCCCGAACTGCTCTCCGTTGTTCCAAGAATCATTTGAGCTTACTGCCTTGCAGTTCTTGCCATATGAATACCCTCTACGGATAATTCCTCCCACTTACTGAGTATCGGCTCTTCCCCTGTTATTCATATGATTCACAAGACACGTTAAAATACTATCTGATCTTTCGGTAATCCTCTGCCCGCAAATACTTGTCTGCTTGCATTATGGTTGCGTTCCATATGGCTAGCAATATTCATAGTATCCCTTGTCATTATCATTTTGAGTCCCTTGATTCATCCTCCCGACTCAGATGACATTTTAAGCATGAGCTGGATCTCGACCAATCAAATTGCCATCGATTGTACCCCTAAGACTACTCAACTTATCCATCCCTAATCAGAGCATTGCTTCTGATCCCTTGTCTTGGAATTCATAATTCCTTTGCAATTGAGCTTTGAGTTAGTCAGTTGTTTCTATAATCCGATCTCCTTGCATTCTTTCCTCCTTTGGTTGAATACTGATGCTCGCATCAAATCCCTTGTTGATCACCAGACCCTTTGTCGTGTTTTATCCGACAACATCCTTCATATTCAATAAACTTGTGAGCCTTTCCTCGGATACATAATGCCTTTGGTAAATTGTATCCTCTGCTTGCTCAAGCATGCTCTACTATCGAGCTTGTGCTATTTATTCTTGAAATTTTTGGTATATACTCCTAAGATGCCCCGATGGGTTGAACCTATGCCTTCCCCAAACCGTATGAACCTGAAAGTTTTCGTGAGTCATACTCTTTTGTTGTTTCGCCAGATAAAATTTCTACACTATAGCTTCATCAAAAGCGAGAAGTAAAATGAAAGGTTATGCATTGAAGAAGTGGGAGTCGATCTTGAGCCTTTGTGTTCATGCCCATGGACCCGATGTGGAACTTATCATCAAAGCTTCTTGAAATGATAATAATCCCCTTGTTATAAGTGCATCATGTATCTATGTTTGGTCCTTTGCGATCGTGGTTCCGACCATATTGTTCTTCTTTGATCCCATTCTCGGACAAGTTGAAGTACTTGTCTTCTGCAGGACAATACACCTATCCAACCTCTATTCTGCTCTACCTTCGAGTATACCCTCTGGTATCTCAAGAATATCACGGAACTACATAACTTCTTACGAGTTCTGCATCAACTATTATTCTCGCCGATTCCAATCCCCCTTGGGTTCTGAGTTAATAGTCACTTGAGAACACCGATAAGTGAATCGATCCGCACTCTGATTCAGTAACTAAGTAATTTTCGTTGCTTATGAGCTTAATAATCCTTCAAGTTATTCCTAACCTGATCGGCTATATCATTATCATGCTAAATTTTAACTGCGCCACTGGTCCTTATTCCCGAAGCACAACTTCCGATGATGAGCTAGCTTACGTCGATTTACTCGTCTTATCGTCCCACCTCGAACAGCAAGCTTGATTCCGAGTTTGTGTCCATGGTTCCAATAACCCTTCGCCTCACCATTGCTTCTGCTTGATGTCGTTGCTGGTCGATTACATCTGCATGGAACCTCTCAACAAATGTATTGTGATTGTCATCAACATTTTTACGCCTTACAGGATATCAATCGAATATGTGGTGATAAGTACCATCCTAGTCCCTTGGTAAATTGAGTTACCATCAACAACATCCTTACCTTCCTTTCATCACAAACTTGTTCATGTCATGGATGCAACTTGATATCCAGCTTGTATTATGTTCTACCTTCAAGTATTACTATCCTTTACATCAAGGATGTTGTGACAATTGTTCCACCTCTTAAGAATTCTTGATGTGGTAATACTTCTCGCAATCTTCGTTCATTTCTTGGCCCCCCGTGTTGTTGCTAACTAGAATACCAGCAAATGAACTATGATGTGTGAATTCAAAACTTCTAGCAACCCTATTGTTTCGAAGTGAATGGCCGATAGTTTCGTTATCGAATCACCATTCTAACTTTGATCGTCCTACTTGGTCCATATTTCCAGGTGCATTTTCATTCAATATTTAATTGTGGATGTTCTCATGAAACATACCTCATTATATACTTCGGTGTGTCAAATGTTATCACCTTGTTCACTTAATTGTGCAAATCCATATTGTTGGATACCTTGATGAATTGCCGCTGTGTCCATCCGCCACCTCTTCATCCTCTCCATGGTTTACTGATGAACTCTTGTTTCAGAACTTGCTTCTATAGTTCATTTCCAGAGAATCTTATAATGTCATCTCGTCGATTTTTGTTGCACCTCTTCTCAGGCTTCCTGAGCCTGAGGTATCCTGACACCAATCAGATCTGAATCTTGGTCAGATATGATGGTTGGAACATATTTCCAGTAGTTATAACATCTTTACATGACCGAGTAAGGTGATGTCATGCCTAGCACACCTGGCCGGAGCACCTACTGTTATAGTTTCCTTTTTTGCAAGGTTATCCATTCTTCCATGAGGAAATTGCAAAACTTATCCTATAAGTTGTTCCAGATGGATCCTTTGTATATCCCAAAGTCTGGTCTTTACCCAATGACCATGTCAATGCTATCTCGAAGCTTGTCTTTGGTACTCCAATTTTCAATAAGAACATTTGAAGCACAATGCTAAATGTTTCTTGCTCAATTACCCAAACACCGTTGTATGGGTAATGTCATGAAATTTCTCTCCCCTTACCTAAAGGGTTTTCTACAATTATATACTGTCATGGATATCATGCTCTCCTTGTCCTTGGGAAGGATATACGCCTGAGTTATGTGTTTAAACACATTTTTCCTTTCCATTGTTCTGTTTAATATGATAATCACATTTTCCTTTCCATTGTTTTGTTTAACCTTCTTGAGGTTTATATGATCTAAGCAGCAATAAGTCACTGCTTTTGTAAGCACCTCGGTGTACAACTCTGTCAGTAAGACCGTGTTACTAATGTTGGTGACATTTTGGTAACCACCAATGGACGAGAATTTGCCTATTGGTCCGCCTCATTTCAATGAGCAGGAATATGGTTCTCTTCGTCCCTCGCCCTTGGTACCAACGATGATGCCAACATAACTGACCGGATATTCTCTGACATGCGTTACTATCATGGTCGTGCAAGATGTCAACGCCCTTCCTTGTTTTAACCCACATGGTGGGCCCATAACCCACAAGTTCCACATGATCAAAACCTGACTCTCCTATACACCCATGTTGCCAAAGTTATTCCTCGCGCTTGACTTCGTATGTAATTCATGGGGTCACTTTCCGAGTAATCTATTCTGGTATCAGACGCAATACCTATTCTCGTTGCTCTAGACCCCTTTCACACTTTGTTTCGGGCATCGAACGATTGCCTGCACGCTCGAAACTTCTCATGCTACCTTCTTACTTTGCTCTTGATGTTTTCTTAAGCTCCAATTCGAGAGTTGCTATCCACCACCTTCCCTGATGTTACCTATCAGACAAGAAACCATGCAGTGGACCATTCTTTTGAAGCTACCCCTTGTCCTCTCGTAAGTATGATTAAGACCCCAGAGAAGGATGATGACTTCATCAGGATAACCTGCAGTAGAGGAATGAAGACGTCAACAGAAGGGACCAACATCTTGAGAAGAGCAACCCCGAACGAAAAGATCCTTAGAGTTTCATAACCAATTCCTTCCCCTTGACTCTACCTCTTAAATCTCGGGACGAGATTTCTTGTAGTGGAGGAGAATTGTGACGCCCGGATAATCAAGCTACAGTAAACCCCTGTTAATGATGCCATGTCATCATGATTAAAATTTTGCTAAGCCTCACTTATTTCAAACTTAGTTCAAATACAAATTCAAATAACAAGTCAAATTATAGTTTCATAAAACAACGAGATAAAAATGTCCGTTGGGTTGCAAATATTCACTAACTAATTATCGTGTAGGAACCAACATCATTTAACTCACCATTTAGTTCCTAGGATAATATAAAGTGGTCTAACAACATGTTAATTGACCTATTAAATTTTAAAAAATGCTTGAACAATTCCGTTGACTCTGAAACTTTTTATGAAACACCACAATGTTAAGCTTGAATTATGTGCCAAATTTCAATATTAACTAAATTCATTTACTATAGCGTTTAAATAGAAAACAGTGGTGAAAGAAAGAAAAAACAGAAAAGGTCTAGCTAATTAAAGAAAAGGAGAAAACAAGAGGACCTAATCTACTGTGCACTTTGGCCCATCTAGCAACTTACCCAGGCCTAGCCCATCTATCTCTCCTTCAACCTTACGTACAGGAGCATGGGCGTGGCACACATCCAGGGCGCCATGGCCATGGATGGCCACCACGTGCCCCCCTCAGCTTATAAGGACCCCCCCTCGAAACCCTATCCCGCGCTCTCCCGACCCCCCCCCCCCTTGATTCCCCTTCGCCCCTTTCCTCTCTGGCTTGGATTCGATCTCGTGAGCCCGTGCGGTGATCGCTGCCTTGTCCTCGTTGTCGCGGCCATCGTCCTCTTCGGCGTGTGGGAGGCCGTCCAGGAGATCTGCCATGGTCGGTTTCGTCCATTTAGAGGACCAGTTGGGGCCAGGAGGACCTACATCAACAGGATCGACGTCGCCTTAAAGCTCCGTCCCGCCGCTCGCCGTCTTCGATTCGGCCTCACGGGAGCCTCCCCGAGCCCGCCTTGCTCCTCTGCCAACTCACCGTGAGCTCCTCCTTCAGATCTCCCTTTTCCCCCTTCATTTGGACACCGTAGGCTGCCGTTGCCATCGTGCCCGAGCTCCTACGTACATCCGCTGCTCCTCCTCCTCCTACATGCGCACCATACCGCACCCGGCCACAGCCGCCCACGCCAGGCCTCGCTCACTTCCGCCCGCCATGCCCTGGCGCAGCCCGCTGCTCCCGCGACCCCTGCTGCCCGCTGTCGCGTACTACTGCTTCCTGCTGCGGTTCGCTGCATGCCGCAACTGCTCCTGCATCGCTCCTGCTGCTACCACTTGTGATGCCCCTGTCCCGCTGCCGCCGGCGACCCAGGCCCACTGCCGGCCGCGCCCTCCCACTGGCCGCCGCCGTGCCCGGGCCCTCACGCTACCCCCTGCCGCTGTCGAGCGAAGCCGCCGGCGCCCTGTGCCCGTGTGCGACCGTGAGCCCAGCCAAGGACCGGCTGGCTCACTACACGTGGGGCCCAGCCCCTATAAACAAAAAAGAAAAGTGAAATAAAAAACTATTGATTAGCTAAATAAAATAATTAATTTAATTTAATTAACCTAAACTTAATTAGTTTAATTAACTAATTAGTTAGTTAGTTAACACTAACAAAAACTGATATGTGGGCCCGCTGCCTAGTTGACCAGTCAACTAGTTAATAGTTGACAAGGTGAACGGGGCCCACTGTCAGCCTCTGGTGGCCCTGCTGTGTGCACTCTGCTGCGTGCACATAGTTATTCATTTTATTTTCGAACTAATAATAGTTACAGAAAATGATTAAAACTTTGAAAATTAATATAAAATAAACTGTATCTCGGATGAAAATACTTTGTACATGAAAGTTGCTCAGAACGACGAGACAAAATCGAATACGCAGTCCGTTTGTCCGCCACATATCCCTAGCATAGAGAACGTGCAACAATCCCCCTCCGGTTCGTCTGTTTGAAAACATCAAAGACCAGGAATACTTTCCCGGATGTATTCCCCATTCTCCAGTAGCACCTACTACTACGTTAGGTCACCTCTATCACCACGTAATTCAATGTTACACTTTGTGATGCTTTGATTGCTCTGTTATTTATTGTGTTCCCCCTCCGTTACTTCTTTCCGGTAGACCCCGAGACTACCGGTGACCCCTAGTTTGACTACGGTGTTGACGAACCCTCCTTCTTGCCAAAGCAACCAGGCAAGCCCCATCCCTTGATCACCAGATATCGCCTATTCTTCTCTCTACCGCTTGCATTAGAGTAGTGTAGCATGTTACTGCTTTCTATTAATCCTATTTTGTTGCATAGCCTGTCATTGTTGCTACAGTTGTTGATACCTTACCTGCATTCCTAAATGCCTAGTATAGGATGCTAGTTTATCATCAGTGGCCCTACATTCTTGTCTGTCTGCCGTGTTATACTATCAGGTCGTGATCACGGGTATATACTTATATACATATACATGATACATGTGATGACTAAAGACGGGTCGGCTCGTAGAGTACCCGCGAGTGATTCACAGATTGGGGGCTGAAAGGACCTTTGTCCCGACGGCCCTTTGGGTGGATCTTTGTGGCGGAGCAACAGGGCAAGTTGAGACCACCCAGGAGAGAGGTGGGCCTGGCCCTGGTCGGCGTTCGCGGTTACTTCAAGATAACACGCTTAACGAGATCTTGGTATTTGATCTGAGTCTGGCCATTGGCCTATATGCACTAACCAACTACGCGAAAACAGTTATGGGCACTCTACGTCGTGGTATCAGCCGAAGCCTTCGTGACGTCAGCGACTGAGCGGCGCGCGCCGGGTTGGACCGCGTAACGCAACTTCCTTTGTAATAGAGGTTGCTAGGTCTGCGCACCGGCCGTGTACGCAACGTGCAGGTGTGCAATGGGTGATGGGCCCAAACCCCTGCGCCATAGGATTTAGACCAGCGTGCTGACCTCTTTCTTGTGCCTAGGTAGGGCTGCGACGTGTTGATCTTTTGAGGTCGGGCATGACCCAAGAAAGTGTGTCCAGACAAAGGGGATCGAGCGTGTTGGGAAATATGGTTCACCTCTGCAGGGAAGTTTATCTATTTGAATAGCCGTGTCCCTTGGTAAAAGGATGACCCGGAGTTGTACCTTGACCTTGTGACAACTAGAACCGGATACTTAATAAAACACACCCTTCAAAGTGCCAGATACAACCGGTGATCGCTCTCTCACAGGGCCACGAGGGGAGGATCGCCGGGTAGGATTATGCTATGCGATGATACTTGGTGAACTTACCATCTACTCTCTTCTACATGCTGCAAGATGGAGGTTGCCAGAAGCGTAGTCTTCGACAGGACTAGCTATCCCCCTCTTATTCTAGCATTCTACAGTTCAGTCCACATACTACCCCTTTCATTGATAACAATGCATATGTAGTGTAGATCCTTGCTTGCGACTACTTTGGATGAGTACTCACGGTTGCTTTGCTCCCTCTTTTTCCCCTTTCCATACCTGGTTGTTGCAACCAGACGTTGGAGCCCAGGAGCCAGATGCCACCGTCGACGATGACTCCTACTACACTGGAGGTGCCTACTACTACGTGCAGGTCATTGACGACGACCAGGAGTAGTTTAGGAGGATCCCAGGCAGGAGGCATGCACCTCTTTCGATCTGTATGCCAGTTTGTGCTAGCCATCTTATGGCAACTTGTTTAACTTATGTTTGTACTCAGATATTGTTGCTTCCGCTGACTCGTCCATGACCGAGCTCTTGTATTCGAGCCCTCGAGGCCCTTGGCTTGTAATATAAAGCTTCTATTATTTTAATTTGTGTCTAGAGTTGTGTTGTGATATCTTCCCATGAGTCCTTGATCTTGATCGTACATGTTTGTGCGTATGATTAGTGTACGATTGAAGCGAGGGCGTCACAATAGCATAAGCTCAATAAGGTACGATAGAGTGCACATGTGTTACACCATATGAAAGATAAATCTCACGAGCGCAAACCAAACCAAAGCAAACGAGGTTCAACGGAACAAAAGCAAACGACACACGAAACAAACATGACTCGCAAATCCTACTCTCTCTCTCCCCCTTTGGCATCGAGATGCCAAAAAGGTAGAGAGGACGCCTACAACACAAGTGGTGGCTCAAGCGGAGTAATCACTCACACGCTCCTCGTCAGACTCGGCCACTGGGACAGTCTCCTCCTGGTCCTTAGAGTCAGTCCACTTGTAGCCCTGCTTGGCCATCCAGGCTGCCTCTGGCGTGATGACCCTCTCAGAACCGCTGGATATCTGCTCACCAAATATCCTCAAGATTCGCTTGTCGTGGCGGCGACTCTCCTTCTGAGCAACATGAGACCGGTACTGCCCCTTGGCCTGCATGCAGAACAGAGCCTTTATCTTGTTCTTCAGCTTATTAAGCCAAGAGGGCTCAGACGATGAAGGCGAGTAGCCAGCAGAGCTGTCCTCATCAGCGTCCTCCTCCTCAACCTCATCTGCATCCACATCCATCTGAGCAGCCGCTGCCTCAGCACGGGTAGTAGTGTTGGTCCACTGGGGCTTGATATGAAGCCAGATGGGGTCATGACAAATCCAGGCAGGGGCAAGAAACTCATCATTGGGAAGGAGCTTCTCCCAAGTCCTCGAGATTAGCAGAAACAGGTAAGGTCCATAGATGGGAACCTTACAGGTGAACACCACAAACCAAAGCTCACACCACATGATGTGTGCGACATCAAGTGGTTGAGTCTGAGAGAGACGAGCCTCCTCACAGATGAGCATCATATCCACAAGATAGGCATGCACTTTGTCCTTGTCACCAATGTGGGGAAAGAGAGAGTTGTGGAAGACGCGATACATGATGTCGAGGAAGGGGTTCAACACCCATGTCTTCTTGCCACTGGGAAGCGATTTCTCAACATAGTATGGTAGAAGCTTGTCCTTGTTGGCTGACTCAGGATTGGCATGAGGGCATACACCAACGGGTGTGTTGAGCCCCTCATCAGGAACCTGAAGCAAATCCATGAAGTCCTTCCATGTAGCAGCCAGCCGCTATCCGTTGGTCATCCAGGTCATCCTCCGTTCCTCATCCGTATGGAAGTGGACCGTGGAAAAGAACTGGGCCACAATCTCAGGGTCATAATGCAAATGGAATGAGATCACATGCTCAGTGCCAAACTGCTCCACGAGGTCCAGAGCCTCACCAAAGTAATCACGGTGCATCTCATCTTGCATGTGATGCATGTCAATCCAGTGCACGTCCACATAGAGGTTCTGCTTGGCCTTGATCACATCCACATAAGTGAGATACTGCTGCTTGGTCCAGAACAGATCATTCTCACTGAAGTTGGCACGAGGATTCACATAGGGGTTGATTTTTCTTCGAGTGGCAAACTCAGCAAGAGGAATCTCATCCATGCCCTTGGAGGGCTCCTTGAGCTTGGTGGCAGTGGTCTTGGTCCTGCGTTGGGGGGCATTGGAGCCCTCAGGAGCTTCATCTTGGTTGCGCAGACGCTTGGAGCCCGTGTCACGACTGGGATTGGAACGGCGAGCATGAGCACCGGTGCCACCACCTAAGACACAAAACACAAAAACACACACGAGAAGCGAGAAGGATAAATGCAAAGACCTCAGTAAAACAGGTGAAATAAGTAGAACTCGCACTTGAGAGTTGCCACAAGAGAGATTTGACAGAAACGGTAGTACCGCATGGCTACGCGATACTAAAATTCTAGTGCTGCTCCTAGTCATGGTAGTACCGTGCCAGGGGCACGGTAGTACCGTGTCTTGGAGAGGCAGTAAAAATTTAGTGTCGTGCCTCGTGCGGTAGTACCGCTTCGGAGGAGCGGTAGTACCGTATGAGCGGTAGTACCGCACCAGAGATGCGGTAGTACGGCACGGCGGCAGATCCGAGTCCACAATTGGATCTAAGCACAACCGTGACAACGACGCGGTACTACGGTTGATCAAATCTACCATGGGGCAACAAAGCAATCACAATCTCTATGCATTGCTACTCTCCTACATCCTACTCTTGCATAGATTTGGCCTAAAATCTCAAGAACAACATGCATCTCCCCAAAAACCTAGAAGCAAACAAACGAACCAAAGAGAGAGGGATTTGGGGAGAAACCTTGTTCCATGGCAACAGGAAGTGGTGGGGAACGATCCCACCGGCCAGAATCCGAGGAGAGCGGCCGGAGATGGAGATCCGGCGAGGGTCTCCGGTGCCGTTCTTGAGCGAGAGAGAGAGAGAGACGGCGTGGAGAGAAACAGACAAATGGGTATGGGGGAGTTGGAACTCCCCCTGCCCGTTCTTAACCCCCACGCACCCTCGACAGCACGGTAGTACCGCGTGTCATCGTGGTAGTACCGCCAGGGCGGAAGTACCGCACCGTGGGCGGTAGTACCGCTCCCCCAGGCGGCAGTTAAAAATTACTGCCGTGCTGGGTGCGGAAGTACCATGCGCTGCTCATGCGGTAGTACGGTGGCTGGCCGTGGTAGTACAGTGTGCTCAAGAAGATGCAAGTTTCAAGAACAAGGGAAAACAAAAGCCTTTGCATAGCAACCTTCAAGCGAACGGACACACCAAATCGCCGACACACGAGACAACACACACAAGCTCGACACGACGAAAGGAAGACAAGAGACAACAAGGACTAAAACACTCAACACAACTTCTCTAAAGAGAGGGCGGTGGCCGAAGCCACCTATGTTTGAGTCAATTGGTATGGCACCACAAAGAATTATCCTTGGACCCATGACCAAAACTCGTCTTTGAAGCACAAGTACCATCAACAATGGCTAATGTGAGAGGGGGAGGGAGAGTTCATTGAGAGAACAACACTCCCCCTATGTCCATGCCTACACCTAAACAAGATAACAATTTGAGTATGGTGGGGTGTGCACGGGTTCAAGCAACATTGCTTGAATCAATGATATTTAGCTCATGCCTTAACTCACGAAATCTTGCTTCATCCAGGGGCTTCGTGAAGATATCTGTAAGGTTATCAAGAGTGTTGACATAGTTGAGCTCGATCTCCCCTCGCCTAATATGATCCCAGATGAAGTGATACCGAATCTCAATATGCTTCGTCTTGAAGTGTTGCACCGGGTTGAGAGAGATCTTGATGGCACTTTCATTGTCACACCAAAGAGGCACTTTGTCACAAATGATACCGTAATCCTTTAAAGTTTGCCTCATCCATAGAAGTTGTGCACAACAACTACCGGCAGCCACATACTCCGCTTCCGTGGACGAGACAGACACGCAACTTTGCTTCTTGGAAGACCAACTCACCAAAGAGCAACCAAGAAATTGGCACCCCCCGGAAGTTGACTTCCTATCCACTTTGTCTCCCACCCAATCGGAGTCCGAATAGCCCACAAGATTGAAGTTACATCCTCTTGGATAACATAAGCCAAAGTTTGGGGTATGAGCCAAATATCGAAAGATTCGCTTGACCGCCACATAGTGGATTTCCTTAGGGGCGGCTTGAAACCATGCACAAATTCCCACACTCAACATGATATCCGGTCTAGATGCACAAAGGTAAAGCAAGGAGCCAATCATGGAGCGATAATACCTTTTGATCCACCACTTTACCGTTGGGATCTATGTCAAGTTGGCATTTGACGGGCATTGGAGTGGAAGCCGGCTTGACATCACTTAGCTTGAATCTCTTGAGCATGTCTTGAGTGTATTTGGCTTGGTTGATGAAGGTTCCTTCTCTTCGTTGCTTGACTTCGAACCCGAGAAAGAACTTCAACTCTCCCATCATGGACATCTTGAACTTGGAGGTCATGAGTGCGGCAAATTCCTCATTGAAAGCTTTGTTAGGGGAACCAAAGATAATATCATCAACATATAGTTGGCACACAAACAACTCCCCTTTGACCTTCTTAGTAAAAAGAGTGGGGTCGATTTTCCCAATTTCAAAACCACGATCTTGCAACAACTCGGTAAGGTGGTCATACCACGCACGTGGGGCTTGCTTAAGGCCATAGAGTGCCTTATCGAGTTGGTACACATGATCGGGAAAATAGGGATCCTCGAACCCGGGGGGTTGCTTGACATATACCAACTCATTAATAGGACCATTAAGAAAAGCACTCTTCACATCCATTTGTTGTAACTTAAAGTTATGATGAGAAGCATATGCAATCAACATGTGAATGGATTCAAGGCGAGCAATGGGAGAAAAGGTTTCACCGTAGTTGATACCCTCGACTTGGGAGTAGCCTTGGGCTACCAAACGAGCCTTGTTGCGAATGATAGTCCCATGAGCATCTTGCTTGTTCTTGAATATCCACTTGGTTCCAATGACATTATGGTTCCCCGTTGGCCTTGGCACCAATCTCCACACCTTTTTGTGCTCCAAGTTGTTGAGTTCTTCATGCATGGCATTAAGCCAATCCGGATCCTCGAGCGCCTCATAGACCTTTTGGGGTTCAACACAAGAGACAAACGCATGATGTTCACAATAGTTTGCTAATTGTCTATGAGTGCTTACCCCCTTTCTTAAGCTTCCAAGCACATTTGTCATGAGATGATCTTTGGTGGATAGCTTGGATGCGATCTTGGCGGCACGATGCTCTAATTCTTCCTCTAGAGAGAGTTGAGGAGCGGTCACTTGATCATCTTGAGCGTCGTCTTGAGCTCATTCTTGATCTTGAGCTTTCTCTTGATCTTGAACTTGCTTGGATGATAGAACTTGACCTTGGGCATCACTTGGTGATTCAACACCATCTTGAGGTTGATCTTGCCCTTGGTCTTGTTCATGAGGTTGAGGGCCTTCACTTTGTTCTTCGGAAGCATGTGGGCCTTGAGTTGGTGATGGCTCCACGTGGGTGGAACATTGTCCTTCTCCTTCGGCCACAAGGGGATCCTCAATGGCTAGGATAAAACCAACACCCATTCTTCTTATGGCTTGGGGAGGAATTTCTTCACCTACATCACAAGTGCCACTTTGCTCCACTTGGGAGCCGTTATTCTCATCAAACTCCACGTTACATGTCTCCTCAATAAGTCCGTGGACTTATTGAGGACACGGTAAGCATGGGAGTTTGTAGCATAACCAACAAATATGCCCTCATGAGCTCTAGCCTCAAATTTAGACAAACGAACACCTTTCTTGAGAATGAAACACTTACACCCGAACACCCGGAAGTACTTGAGGTTGGGCTTGTTACCGGTGAGTATCTCATATGGAGTCTTGTTCAAGCCTTTGCGGAGGTAGAGCCGATTGGATGCATGACACGCGGTGTTGATGGCTTCGGCCCAAAAGTTGTATGGAGACTTGAACTCCGCCATCATGGTCCTTGCCGCATCCATCAACGTCCGGTTCTTCCTCTCCGCTACACCATTTTGTTGAGGGGTGTAAGGTGCGGAATATTGATGCTTGATCCCCTCATCACTAAGAAACTCATCCAAGGTGTAGTTCTTGAACTCGGTGCCGTTGTCACTTCTTATTGTCAAGATCTTTGCATTGTGTTGACGTTGAGCTTCATTTGCAAAGTCAATGACGGTTTGTTGGGTCTCACTCTTCCTCTTGAAGAAATATACCCAAGTGTATCTTGAATAATCATCCACAATCACCAAGCAATACTTCCTACCCCCAAGACTATCAAAAGATGGAGGCCCAAAGAGATCCATGTGAAGGAGCTCCAAAGGCCTCTTCGAGTAAATGATAGTCGTGGGAGGGTGAGCCTTTTCATGTAGCTTTCCTTCGATACAAGCACTGCAAGCACGATCTTTAGCAAAACTAACATTTGTTAGTCCACGGACATGGTCCCCCTTGAGAAGACTTTGCAAAGATCTCATATTGACATGGGCTAAACGGCGATGCCAAAGCCATCCCACGTCAACTTTAGCCATTAGGCATGTCGCGGTCTTAGTGAGTCGCTCCGAAAAGTTAATCACATAGAGACCGTTTTCGACATGCCCAACAAAGGCTACTTTAAGAGTCTTGCTCCACAAGAGGGCCACGGTATCAACATCAAAGAAGGTGGCAAAGCCCATGAGCGCAAGTTGACGAACGGAAAGTAAATTGTATGCAAGGGACTCAACAAGCATGACCTTCTCGATCGTGAGATCATGAGAAATGACAACCTTGCCGAGTCCCAATACCTTAGAGGACGAGGCGTCACCCCACTCGACGTTGGTGGGCATAGATGGAATCTTTTGCACGTCCACCACCAAGTCCTTGCTTCCGGTCATATGATTAGTAGCTCCACTATCGAGCAACCATGATCCCCCATCGGAAGCAAACACGTACACGAGATCAATGCTTGGTTTTAGGTACCCATTTTGTAATGGGTCCTTTGATGTTAGTAACAAGGGTCTTAGGAACCCAAATAGACCATTCAATGTACTCATAAGAAGAACCAACAAATTTGGCATAGACATGTCCATCACTAGCACGGCATAACACATAAGAAGGGTTAAAGTCGCCGGCTTTGTTGGGAGGAGTAGCATTGCCCTTCTTGGCATCACTACCCTTCACATTGTTCTTCTTCTTCTTAGAGGCACCCTCTCCCTCTTTGACAAAAGTTTGCATGAGAGGAGGAGGTCGTTTGGTCTTGTCATTCTTCTTCTTGTTCTTGGACTTGGGTGCAAACCCAATCCCTTCCTTGGCCACAACTTCCTTTTGATTGCTCAAAAGGTCGTTGAGGTTCTTCTCGCCTTGTATGCACGACACAAGGCCTTTCTCAAGTTGCTCCTTCAACTTAGCATTCTCCTCAACAAGATGCACATGCTCACAACACGGGTTAGTAGCATTTGCATTATCAATTAAGACCATATGAGGAAATGTGGCTTTCTCCTTGGTTAGCTTTACTTGGAGTTGATCATGAGACTCTTTGAGGCTAGCATGAGCACCCTTCAAGACCTTGTGAGCCTTGTCAAGTAAGTCAAACTCCTCTTTGAGTCTAGCAAGATCAACTCCAAGCTTGGCCTTCTCGGAGTTTAGCACACGAGAAACAACAAGAGCATGATCAAGATCTTTCTTTAGTTTAGCATGGTCATCGTTGTGTGACTCCTCAAGAGCCAAGCGATGACCACGCTCTTCCTCAAGAGCATTAGAGAGATCCGATATCTCATCGGCATAGTCACGACTATGCCCCTCCATCTTAGAGATGGTGTCCTCGTGAGCCTCGATCATGTCATTGGCTTCACCAAGTTGTTCCAAGAGAGCAACGAAGTGCTTCTTGGATTTACCCTTAAGATTACTCATAAAAGACTCAAACTCATTTTCCTCCACATTGGACCCCTCATGTTCATCAATGCAATCTGTCAAAGAAGGATTATTAATGATGGTAGTTTTGATGTTGGGGGTTACCTTGTTGGTGGCTTTAGCCATGAGGCACTTGGCGGTGATGTTCTCATTGGGTGAGTCGAAGAGAGACACCCGTGGAGTTGTCGCAATGGCAACGGAGGCCATGGCAACCGGCTCGCCGTCTTCATCATCATCATCATCCTCATTGTACTCTTCTTGTGCCACCAACCCCTTGGGAGGAGTCTTCTTGGTGAAGTTGCTCTTGTTGGGGAAAGACTTGGCCTTGTCCTTTCGGATGAGCTTGCCACCATTGTCTTCCCTCTTCTCATAAGGACATTCCGCAACAAAGTGGCTCACATTGCCACAATTATAGCACGTCCTCACTCGTTGCTTGACCTTCGCGCCACTTGAGTGGTTTTTGTTGAAGTTGGGCCTTGTGTTCTTCTTGCTCCAAAATTGCCTTGAAGCAAGAGCCATGTGTTCATGATAGGCATACTTTGTATCTTCGGGGTTGCTCTCCTCTTCTTCCTCTTCGTCCTCTTCTTCCACACTAACCTTGGCCTTCAATGCAAGGTTGGGCTTCTTTGCTCTTTGAGAACGTAACACCGCATTGTCGGCGGTCTTGTCCAAGATGCTCATAGCCACAAACTCATCCAACACTTCACTTGAGGACAAGGTGTGGAAGTCCGGCCTTTGACGAATGACGGAGGACATTGCCTTGTGATAAGGCATCATGGCCTTGAGGAATTTGCGCTTGATCCAATTGTCATCTGTATCCTTGCTCCCATGATCTCGGAGTGAGACCGCGAGTTTGGTTAATCTCCGATAAAGCTCACGAGGTTCTTCATCTTCTTTCATTGCAAACTCATCGGCTTCATCTTGCACCACTTCATAGTTGGAGCGTTGAATGCTTGCGCTTCCCCTGTAGAGGGAAACAACATGGTGCCATGCATCCTTGGCCATGGTGAAGGGCCGGAGATGAGCAAGATCTTCGGGTGGAATTGCATCTTGGATGATGAAGAGAGCATTCTCATTGAATTGATTATCCGCGGCTTCTCTAGGGGTGAAGTTGCTTCGGTCATGCGGATAAAAACCTTCTTCAATGATTCTCCAAAGGTTAGTATTAACATGGTTCAAATGACGCTTAAAGCGATAAACCCAAGAATCAAAGTCCTCATTTTTCACAATCTTAGGGGGAGGACCGGCATGATTCAAATGAGTGGAAGGAATCGGTCCACCATAAGTAAGCGGAGGTTCCACATGGGCAAAGATGTCGTTGCCAATTTTACCACTAGAAGAAGGAGCCTTTTCACTAGTAGCTTCCCCCTTGTCGGAGTTAGCATCCGTCACCTTGTTAGTGGGATCACCCACTTTCAACGGTGCGGTAGATAGTTTAAGCCCTTCTAAGAATTTATTAAACATGCTTTCAACCTCGGTCGTCATGGAGGTTTTCAATGTGTCCAAAGCCACATTGAATTCCTCATGGGAGACCGCGGTTCCCCCATCGGCCGTAGACAAGACCAGATTCACACCGGAGTGCTCCTCCACACCGTCTACGGTGTCAACCATACTCTTCGGACGGCAAAGTCCTTAATAAAGAGACGAGGCTCTGATACCAATTGAAAGGATCGATATAGTTGACTAGAGGGGGGTGAATAGGCAACTAACAATTTTTAACTTTTCTTTACCAATTTAAACTTTGCATCAAAGTAGGTTGTCTAGATATGCAACTAGGTGAGCAACCTATATGATGCAACAAGAACAAGTACACAAGCAAGCAAGGGATATAACACAAATAAGCTTGCACAAGTAAAGGCACGAGATAATCAAGAGTGGAGCCGGTGAAGACGAGGATGTGTTACCGAAGTTCCTTCCTTTTGAGGGAAGTACGTCTCCGTTGGAGCGGTGTGGAGGCACAATGCTCCCCAAGAAGCCACTAGGGCCACCGTATTCTCCTCACGCCCTCACACAATGCGAGATGCCGTGATTCCACTAATGGTGCCCTTGGAGGCGGCGACCGGACCTTTACAAACAAGGTTGGGGCTATCTCCACAACTTAATTGGAGGCTCCCAACGATACCACAAAGCTTCACCACAATGGAATATGGCTCCGCGGTGACCTCAACCGTCTAGGGTGCTCAAACACCCAAGAGTAACAAGATCCGCAAGGGATGAGTGGGGGAATCAAATTTCTCTTGGTGGAACTGTAGATCTAGGCCTTCTCAACCAATCCCTATAGAATCAACAAGTTTGATTGGCTAGGGAGAGAGATCGAGCGAAAATGGAGCTTGGAGCAATAATGGAGCTTGGGGATTAAAGAGATAGTCAACTCGGAGAAGAAGACACCCCTTTTATAGTGGAAGAACAAATCCAACCGTTATCCACCAACGCAGCCTGCATAGCACGGTACTACTGCACCAGGGCCGCGGTACTACCGCAGGGGCATGCGGTACTACCGTAGGGCCCCGCGGTACTACTGCCCGAGCAGCACAAACCAGGACAGCCCAAATGCACTGAAGCAGAGGGCGGTAGAACCGCTGGCGCGGTACTAACGCTCCCCCTTGCGGTACTACCGCAAGGCAGGGATGTTCCAGTTTTTGAGAAGGCACGGACATATAAAAATACATCAGTGGCAACTTCCGCTGTGTTGGAGTCAATGCAAAAATCCGACACGGTAGTACCGTGAGCCAAGGGCGGTACTACCGCACGGGGTGCGGATGTAAAAAATTACATCCGCTCCTACTGCCGCGCAGGCTGCTGAGCCAGACCAGAACACACGGTACTACCGCACACTGGGCGCGGTACTACCGCGTAGGGCGCGGATGTAAAAAATTATATCTGCTCCTACTACTGCAGCCGCAGTAGGGCCCGGCCTGGGGCCACAGTACTACAGCTCCAAAGGAGCGGTACTACCGTGGGCGCTTGCGGTACTACCGCGCCTAGGCCCGGTACTACCGCAAGGGCCTGTGGTACTACCGCTCCTAGGAGTAGTACTTCCACATGCCCAAGCTCAGCCAACACGACAATTTGCACAGACGAGAAAAAAAACGGAGGATGCTCCAAAATGCCAAAGGAAAGGCGGTGCAGAGAAGATGTGTACGTGATGATTCCACCCAAACCTTTCCAAAGCGCACCCCCTCTTAATAGTACGGCTTTCCTACGACTCAAATCCACCGAAAAGAAAGATAGAGAAACGTCGTCTTCAATAGTCTTCAAGGGGCACCAAAACGTCTTGTGTCTAGTGATGAAATATCTGAAATACTCAATGCACACGATTAGTTCGCAAAAGCATTGTCATCAATCACCAAAACAACTAAGGGATAAATATGCCCTTACAAGAAGTGAGTGGGAGGAATGTAGAACTTGATGAGGTAATTGTACCTTCTCCCAAATTGGGAAGTAGTTCATCACAGAAATCAGTTCTAGTGATCTCTACACCAGTTAGTGAGGAAGCTAATGATGATGATCATGAAACTTCAGATCAAGTTACTACCGAACCCCGTAGGACAACCAGAGTATGGTCCGCACCAGAGTGGTGCGGTAATCCTTTCTGGAAGTCATGTTACTAGACCATGATGAACCTACGAACTATGAGGAAGCGATGATGAGCCCAGATTCTGCGAAATGGCTTGAGGCCGTGAAATCTGAGATGGGATCCATGTATGAGAACAAAGTATGGACTTTGATTAACTTGCCCGATGATCGGTGAGTCATTAAGAATAAATGGATCTTCAATAAGAAGACGGACGCTCATAGTAATGTTACTATCTACAAAGCTAGACTTATCGAAAAGGGTTTTTGACAAAGTTCAAGGTGTTGACTACGATGAGATTTTCTCACTTGTAGCGATGCTTAAGTCTGTCCAAATCATGTTAGCAAATTGCCACATTTTATGAAATCTAGCAAAATGGATGTCAAAACTACATTCCTTAATGGATTTCTTAAAGAAGAGTTGTATATGATGCAACCAGAAGGTTTTGTCGATCCTAAAGGTGCTAACAAAAATGTGCAAGCTCCAGCGATCCATCTATGGACTGGTGCAAGCATCTCGGAGTTGGAATATACACTTTTGATGAGTTGATCAAAGCATATGGTTTTATACAGACTTGCGGTGAAGCCTGTATTTACAAAGAAGTGAGTGGGAGCACTACAGCATTTCTGATAAGTATATGTGAATGACATATTGTTGATCGGAAATAATGTAGAATTTTCTCGAAAGCATAAAGGAGTGTTTGAAAAGAGTTTTTAAAGAAAGACCTCGATGAAGCTGCTTACACATTGAGCATCAAGATCTATAGATATAGATCAAGACACTTGATAGGTTTTTTCAATGAGTACATACCTTGACAAGATTTTGAAGTAGTTCAAAATGGATCAGTCAACGAAGGAGCTCTTTCCTGTGTTGCAAGGTGTGAAGTTGAGTAAAGACTCAAAACCCGACCACAGCAGAAAATAGAAAGAGAATGAAAAGGCATTCCCTATGCCTCAGTCATAGGTTCTATAAAGTATGCTATGTTGTTTACCAGTCCTATTGTATACCTTAGCATGATTATGGCAAGGGAGTCCAATAGTGATCTAGGAGTAGATCACTGGACAACGGTCAAAATTATCCTTAGAGGACTAAGGAAATATTTCTCAGTTATGGAGGTGATAAAAATAGTTCGTTGTAAAGAGGTACGTTGATGTAAGCTTTGTACATCGATCTAGATGACTCTAAGTCTCGATCTGGATACATATTGAAAGTGGGAGCAATTAGCTAGAATAGCTACGTGCAGAGCATTGTAGACATAGAAATTTGCGAAATACATACGAATCTGAATGTTGCAGACCCGTAGACTAAACTTCTCTCACAAGAAAAACATAATCACTCTTTGGGTGTTAATCACATAGTGATGTGAACTAGATTATTGACTCTAGTAAACCCTTTGGGTATTAGTCACATGGAGATGTGAACTAATCACATAAAGATGTGAACTAGATTATTGACTCTAGTGCAAGTGGGCAGGGCCGGCTCTATGATTTCGAAGGCCCCAGTGCGAACCCGACCAGTGGGCCCAATAGAGAGAAAAATCCAATTTGATACATGAAAATATAAAATTGCTATAAAATCATAAAACTAATATATTTTTACTAGAATCAAGCATATGTTATTTTCCCTGTCTTTGTTCCAAACCAAGTATCATGGAAGTTACAACGCAGAAAAAACATATTGAAATAGCATGCTAACCTCCAGTGATCATGTGAAACGAGACTTTCGTGCATTTTTTGACGCAAAATCATCAATGAGAGTGTCAAGATCAATACTATCCAGCATATTCTTCTCAATGCAGCACATGGCCAATCCATTCAATCTTTCTTGAGACATCGTTGACCTCAAATAATTTTTCAATAGTTTCAATTTTGAGAAACTCCTTTCAGCTGATGCAACAGTCACATGTACGGTCAAAAGGATACGATAAGCAATTGAGACATTTGGATACCAATCCGCATCTCTAACAAACTCAAATATCTGATCCGTTGACATGAATGTGTTTGGCAATGTCATCTGCAGTACTTTTAGTTCAGAAACGAAATCATCTAGATCGACATCTGCTGACTTACCATGAGTGAATTTGTTGACAAAATTAGTGCAACATCTTCTTAGATCATTATCAGCCAAGGACTTCAACTCTTTCGAGTTGAACAAGAAACCAAATATGCTCCCAAATGTCCTCAGTTCCTCAAATCTAGTAGTTAGGGAAGCAATTGCAACATCAATCATCACCAAAAAGTATTTAACTCTAAATGATTCCACCTCACTTGCTTGCATTTCTTCATTATGGTTATTTTCGTCATTGCCACTAATTTCATCAAACTGTCTTTTTCTAGTAATACGTCTCTTGACAGGAAACAAAGGTTGTACACCCATGTCAATTGCAATAGATCTCGCAATATCCAGACTAGTTGCAAAGCCGTCATTTATGTACTTCTTAAAATATGAGATGGCACCTTCAATTTGTTTAAGAGTAACATCAATGCACACAAACTTAGATTGCAACTTCTTACTCACCATGTTTACAGTGAACAAAATGTCATGCCAAATGACCATGCCAAGTAAAAATTCAAATTTCTCAAGTGCGCTAGTCAAAGATTTTGCGCCGCTCTTAGTCTTGGCGTCATCGGTAGAAGTTCTCTTCAATTCCAGTAATGCTTTTCTTAACTCGGGTGCTTGATATCTGATAGCCTGAACACTCTTTATTCGACTCTCCCATCGAGTGTTACACAAAGACTTAACTGTCATTTTTGGAACATGATCAAGCGATAGCTGCCATCTTTTAGTAGAGCTTGAAAACAATATATAAATTCTTTGCACAACACCAAAGAAGGTAACAGCTTTACCGCAAGATTTTGCCATATCACTAAGAGTAAGGTTCAGGCTATGACAAGCGCATGGCATGAATAATGCTCTTGGATTAGTTTCAAGTAGTCTGCTCTGTACCCCTTGGTGTTTTCCCTTCATGTTCGAACCATTGTCATACCCTTGTCCACGAACATCTTTAACATCCAAACCAACATATTTAAGTGAATCTAGTAACACATTATAAAGTCCAAGTCCGGATGTATCATCCACCTTCAAGAACTCCAGAAAAAACTCCTCTATTTTTGTAGTAGTACTTGACATGTTTACGCACCTCACAATTAGAGTCATTTGTTCTTGATGGCTCACGTCAGGTGTACCGTCCAAGATGACAGAGAAATACCTTGCATCCTTAATTATCCTCAACAGAGAATATTTAACAGTGCGACCAAGAAGGGAAATTAACTCATTCTGAATATTATGGCCAAGATAATGATGATGGATTTCACTATTCTTAATGCGCCGAAGATGCTCTTGCATTACAGGATCAAATTCTGCCATCATTTCAATTACTCCCAAAAAAATTCCATTGTTATCTTGATATAATTTCTCATTCGATCCTCGAAAAGCTAGACTATGTTTAGCAAGAAATTTCACAGCAGCAACAATTCTAATTAAAACAAGTCTCCATCGCTCCTTCTCCCTTGCAATCTCTTGTTGCATGTCTTTATCAATTGTTTCCTTCTTACTTAGCCTCAGCCTTACCTCATTCCAAGTATTCATGTTAGTGATATGCTCAACACTATTCTCATGCAATTTGAGCTTCTCACTAAGATGTCTCCAATCCTTCAATCCCTCGGATGCTAGCAGACTTTTGCTTTTTCCAGATTTAAACAATTTGCAACAAAAGCAGTAGACTTTATTCACGTGTTTAGAGTACACTAACCACCTCCGATCACTGAACTCGCCATTCCTTTACTTTCTTGTGTAGTAATCATATGAAAAATGCCTGCCACTAATTTCATCTTCGGGAAACACAAGATTGTATTCCCTTATAGGTCCTTTTTCAATGAGAATATCTCTTGATTTATTGTCAAGAATATTCCAAGTTCTAGGATCATATATATCAAAAGAAGAACCCTGCTCATCTGCATTTCCAAGATTCTCATGGTCACTAAAAATTTCCGTGTGCTGATCGGCATCATTTTCCGCAGCATTATTTTTCTCGACATGATTTTCCTCAACGGCATTCTTAGTATCATCAGGTTTTTCTTCACCATTTGTGATATATAATTCCTCTGAATTTGTAGCAGCACCAGGCCTCAAGACAAACATATCCATAGCGCCTTCCTGAGATTTAATCAACTTGTCTACTCTTTTCTTGTTGTTTCTTTTCTCACAGCCAGATAGATGTTTTTTAGGTAACATGATTATGCTGCAAGTGAGAAACACGAATACAGTTTCAGAGATTAAAGATGTTATGTTTTTAGATGAGAAGTTTCAGAATTGAGACCACTGGAAAATATTCGACTATAGATTAGGATTTATAAATAGATTGATCTGAGAATTATTACCTTCTGAATGATGATCTTGATCAGTTGATCTCTTCCCCGAATTCTTGCCGATTTGATCCCCAAACTCAGCTCCAGGTTAGGTGCGGTGCGCTGGTGTCGGCGTCAGGCGGCGTGCTGCTGTGTCGATGCGTCTCCGTGCTCCTGTGTCGGTGCGTCTCCCTGGATTCCAGGCGAACGACAGGGCAACGTGCGTTGCCTGGGCTTGGTTGGGCATGCCCTAGTGGTGGTTGCGTGCTGCTTGCTGGGTGGGCTCAGAGCTACCTGGGCTGGACGTTAGTCATTCTTTTTTTCCACTAATCCGTAATATATAATATATATATACATATATACTATGGGCCCCCTTTTAGTCTAGGCCCCGGGCCGTTGCACCTCTCGCACTGGTCCAAAGCCGGCCCTGCAAGTGGGAGACTGAAGGAAATATGCCCTAGAGGCAATAATAAAGTTATTATTTATTGCCTTATATCATGATAAATGTTTATTATTCATGCTAGAATTGTATTAACTGGAAACTTAGTACATGTGTGAATACATAGACAAACAGAGTGTCACTAGTATGCCTCTACTTGACTAGCTCATTGGATCAAAGATGGTTAAGTTTCCTAACCATAGACATGAGTTGTCATTTGATTAACGGGATCACATCATTAGAGAATGATGTGATTGACTTGACCCATCCGTTTAGCTTAGCATGATGATCGTTTAGTTTGTTGCTATTGCTTTCTTCACGACTTATACATATTCCTATGACTATGAGATTATGCAACTCCCGAGTACTGAAGGAACACTTTGTGTGCTACCAAACATCACAACGTAACTGAGTGATTATAAAGGTACTCTACAGGTGTCTCCGATGGTACTTGTTGAGTTGGCATAGATCGAGATTAGGATTTGTCACTCTGATTGTTGGAGAGGTATCTCTGGGCCCTCTCGGTAATGCACATCACTATAAGCCTTGCAAGCAATGTGACTAATGAGTTAGTTGCAGGATGATGCATTACAGAACGAGTAAAGAGACTTGCCGGTAACGAGATTGAACTAGGTATGAGGATATCGACGATCGAATCTCGGGCAAGTAACATGCCGATGACAAAGGGAACAATGTATATTGTTATGCGGTTTGACCGATAAAGATCTTCGTAGAATATGTAGGAACCAATATGAGCATCCAGGTTCCGCTATTGGTTATTGACCGGAGACGAGTCTCGGTCATGTCTACATAGTTCTCGAACTCGTAGGGTCCGCACGCTTAAAGTTCGGTGACGATCGGTATTATGAGTTTATGTGTTTTGATGTACCGAAGGTAGTTCGGAGTCCCGGATGTGATCATGGACATGACGAGGAGTCTCAAAATGGTCGAGACGTAAAAATTGATATATTAGACGGCTATATTCGGACACCGGAAGCGTTCCGGGTGGTTTCGGAGAAAACCGGAGTGCCCGAGGGGTTACCGGAACCCCCCGGGGAAGTATTGGGCCTTAGTGGGCCTGAGGGGAGAGAGAGGGCAGCAGCCCAGGAGGTGGCGCGCCCCCTCCCATGAGGAGTCCGAATTAGACTAGGGGAGGGGGGCGCGGCCCCTCTTTCCCTCTCCCTCTCTTTCCTTCCCCCTTCCTAGTAGGACTAGGAAAGGATGAATCCTACTCCTACTAGGAGGAGGATTCCTCCTCTCCTTGGGGCGCACCAAGGTCGGCCGGCCTCCCCCCTTGCTCCTTTATATACGGGGGCGGGGGAATCCAAAGACACGCAAGTTGATTGTTCCAAGCCGTGTGCGGTGCCCCTCCACCATAATCCACCTCGATCATATCGTTGCAGTGCTCAGGCGAAGCCCTACGTCGGTAGCAACATCATCACCATCATCACGCCATCGTGCTGACGAAACTCTCCCTCGAAGCTCTGCTGGATCGGAGTTCGTGGGACGTCATCGAGCTGAACGTGTGCTGAACTCGGAGGTGTCGTGCGTTCGGTACTTGGATCGGTCAGATCGTGAAGACGTACGACTACATCAACCGCGTTCTCGTAACGCTTCCGCTTACGGTCTACGAGGGTATGTGAACGATACTCTCCCATCTCATTGCTATGCATCACCATGATCTTGCGTGTGTGTAGGATTTTTTTTGAAATTACTACGTTCCCCAACACACAGAGCCTGCTCCCGGTCCAGAGGAGCCAGCTCGTCAAAGACGGCGTCGAATGGCACGAATGGATTGCGGTGATGAAATCCGAATAGGATTCGACCACCAATGGCGATGGCACCACGACCCCCCTCCTTGTCTAGCGCCTCATCCACCGCCGCACGGAGATGGTTCACCTCCTCGAAGAGATAACTGAAGAAGGAGACCAGGTCAGGAAGCCGGAGCTCGTGGAAGTCGATGGGGTGACCGAACGGGTTTAGCTCGACGGCTGGCATGGTCGCGGTCAAATGACGGTACGCGTCGCGAAGCCTCACCACCTGTGTGGTGACATGATCCAGCAAGCGGTCCAGGCGACCCTGGAGATCCTCACGATCAGAGTGCTCGCGCACCAGCGTAGCCGCCGCTTCCTGCAACAACGCCGACAACGCCACAAGCATCATAGTCTTCGACTCCTGACGCTCATGAAGCTCCGTCAGCTGACGCTCATGACGGAGGAGCAAGTCACTCTTCTCCTCCCGGAGCTGACAAAGCTCCACATCCTTGGTCAGGAGCTGCGCATCCTTGGCCAGGAGCTGCGCATCCTTGGCCACGAGCTCCTCTCTGAGGCGCCTCACCTCTGACGCCGTGATATCATAGGCACCCATGGAAACCGGTACAAGGAATGGGGGGCAAGCAGGAGGGGCAGAAAGGATGAAGATGGAGGAGGTGGTGGAAAGGATGAAGGGAACGGATAGACGGCGCCTCGGCGGGCGGCACGGCGAGGGGGAGGGGGGAGGGGTCATCGTCGGTCAACGGCGCCTCGGCGGGCGGCATGGCGAGGGGGGGGGGGGGCAGAGGTCATTTGGTAAAAATTATACCCGCGACGGTACCCAACGCATGGAGGAGAACATTCTCAGCTGGCGTGGCCTTCGAAGGGTTTTGCACCGAGCGCTTGGCCGCCCTGGTAGTACGCTTTGGGGTGAAGGGCTCGGCCTCCGGACGTAGCTGGGTCGCCTGTACCTCGCGTATCAGTGGGGGCGCCAGCCTCTGTATGATGCTAGAGCAGAAGGCCTTCATCTTCCCGAATGCAACTGTCTCTTGTGCAGCCATGCCATCCGCGCTTTCCTCCGCGCGTAGCGTGTTTTCCAACAGCATGGGTGGCTCGGGGGTCGAAGCATGCAGGCCCGCCACGTTCATGGCAGGAGGCCCCGGTGGGGTAGAGCCTCCTTGGCTCGAGTGGTCTAATCCGACTAAGCGACTCAGGTCACCCTTCTGTTCACTCGGGTCTTCCTTCCCGTGCCGCTAGACTTCTCTCCTTCAAATCATACCATCTCCGCTCACGATCCATGTCTCACCTTCGCCTCTCCATGTGTTGTAGGCCACAAAATCATGGCACGCACATGAGAGCTCCGCAAAGTATTAGACAGCACTGCTCATCTTGCTACCGAGATTGGCCGTGCGCACCAATCGATACGAAGACCAAGGGTTGTCCTCCTTTTCGGGGGGAAATTGCTACCGAAATTTCATTAGAAAGAAGAGCTAGCCCCGAAGTTGATAAAAAAGGTTTCTGGGTCTCAAGAGACTAATGGCACAACCACGCGCCGCTTACTTTCCCACTGAGAAGATGAGCTTCATGTACAATGTATGATTTCGTAACTACAGGATACTGGCATCTAATACATACAGATAAATTCTATTGGGAGAGGAAATTGCTCGCCCTAACTTGTAAGAACACCGCACGAGATTATGTTACACTCGCATGCACTAGCTATGCAACTAGCAGTCCAGCACCACGGTATCCGAGCTCATCTCGAAAATCAAAAGGAGAAAGTACTGTGGTATTAGTTACCACGTATCCATTTTGCAGTTAGAAGAATTATCCGCTTGTGGACCTTGATCAGCTCAGGCATCCTGTAGAATCCTAACTCCTCAATCTAAAGCTGTATGTACAGAAGAGCAACAAACTGTTCTCTTTTACATTTACTGCCGGTGACCTGCAGAGTTCAAAATAGAAACATCAATATTCCCGGAAAAAAAAAATACGGTAGGCATGCAATTTGTGAAACCAAAGAAAAAACATAACGGTAGGCCAACTACAATTTTAAAAATAGTCTTCTTCCTTGAAGCATGGATAGGTCAAAGTAGCATCCTACCCTAAAAATATCCTGAAGAACACAGAAAGTGCACTAGAATGTTTAATTATTAGCCAATGCATGCAACTGGAAACCTAGAAAAGTATGCCGGCTAACTACAACAAAATCTAATCCCTCCATTCCTAAATATAAGGCTTTTTAGATATTTCGATATGGACTACATACGGAGCAAAATGAGTGAATCTACACTCTAAAATATGTCTATATACATCTGTATGTAATCCGTATTGAAATCTCTAAAAAGGCTTATATTTAGAAACAGAGGGAGTATTCCTCTTCCATCAATCCTATGATAATTAAAAACCTAGTAGCGTGTCTAACTACAGTGAATATTGTAGGTACAATGAGAAGCATAAATGACTAGGTACAGTAAAATACCCCCATTGACGAGAGCATCACAACAATCTCCTCCCCTGGAAAGATCCCGAAGGGCAGATTGACTATGCAATTTGAGCATTCTGCAAGCTTGGAGATGAGAACAAACAAAATGGTCCAAGGCATCAGCACAAAGACATTAAGGATGGAGTGATAAAAAAAAGGTATAAACAAGAAAACAATGACATGACAAGCTGCATTGACTGTGGCCACTGACTCACCTTTGTTCAGAACTTGCAGCAAGGAGCGCTGCTTAATCACACACCACTAACCTACAGAAGATTTTACTTTGTTTCGTTGTATGCCGCCTTTGCGAAGTAATGGATTTTCTATTGAAAATACAATCAAGCTGCCATCCTTGGTTCCAGCCAAAAAGCACTCCTCGCGAGTCACAGCTAAAGAAGTTATTGTCTTCCCAGATCCATCATACCTCCAAACAACTCCGAGAGAATCCATAGACCGCAGAACAATTTGTCCATGATCACCAGCACATACCATAAACTCTCCACAACAACTTAGTTCCATGCAATTCAGGCGGCCATTGGATTCTGATGAAGCGATATGTTTTCCATTTATGGAATACATATGCAAGGAGAGATCACTGTCAGAATAAAATACTATCCTACCATGCTGTGATGCCACCAGCTTTGACAGGCCAGCACCTGATGGATGTCGAATGGATCAAACATAAGTCCCCTCACGCAGCGTATGAAATATACAAGTTCCATCCTTTGATCCACTGATAACAATATCAAGTTCCTTACTAACAAATAAGCATGTGATAATATCATCATGACCACACAAGATGTGAGAAGGGTTTTCGATGATAACATGGTCCTTAGTTGATAGGTCATTACTTGCATTCTTTGATCTTTTGTCATTTGATCTTCCTCGGAATGCATGCCAAATCATAATAGTCGTGTCATAACTTCCAGTTGCAATTACACTTCCATCAGATGAAACTGCACAAAAAGTGTGCTCCCAAGATGTTAAGGCAAAATTGAATGGAAGAAAGCATATATGAGGTCTGCTTAGTTGCTAGCACTAACTGATCTCTCCCTCAGGTTAAGAGTGCATACCCAAGATGGCTCAGAACTCAAGTAATACTCCCTCCGTCCCAAAATAAGTGCAGCTGATTTAGTAAAAAGTTGTATTCTTATTCTGGGACGGAGGGAGTATTTGATAGAATTAGACCATGTTTGACCAAATTAATTAAGACTACAACTAATCAAATTAATTAATGGAAGCAAGTAAGTTAGATTCCATTACACTCCCTCCGTTCCTAAATACTCCCTCTGTTCCTAAATATTTGTCTTTCTAGAGATTTCAAATGGTCACCACATACGGATGTATATAGACATATTTTAGAGTGTAGATTCACTCATTTTGCTCCGTATGTAGTCATATTTGAAACCTCTAAAAAGACAATTATTTAGGAACGGAGGGAGTATAAGTCTTTTTAGAGATTTCAATATGAACTACATACGGATGTACTCCCTCCGTTCCAAATTACTCGTCGCAGAAATGGATGTATCTAGAACTAAAATACATCTAGATACATCCATACCTGCAACAAGTAATTCGGAACGGAGGGAGTATATAGACAGAGTTTAAAGTGTAGATTCACTCATTTTGCTCCGTATGTAGTCCACATTGGAATCTCTAAAAGACTTATACTCCCTCTGTCCCAAAATTCTTGTCTTAGATTTGTCTAAGTACGGATGTATCTAGTTACATTTTAATGTTAGATACTTGAGGGAGTATATTATTGCAGTTTATTCAACTATATATGCTTAATGCTGGATCTTAAAGAGTAAATGTAATACCATACACATCAGAAAGGATTAACCACCTGCAACACAGCTAACAACATCTTTATGCTGTCGGATGCTCTGCACAATTCTTCCATCACTAAGGGAAATGATCTGGAAACTGTTCTCCCAATTACCACATAAAATTAAATAATTGTCACCATGAATTTGGACAGCTGCCAGGCATTGTCTTCCGAACTCAACATTTTCAGCCAAGGAAGTGGCAACTTTTCGGGGAGAAATAACATCAGAACCAATTCCAAAGAAAGGCTCCTACAAGAAAAGAACATACATAATAAATAAAAGTACGTACACTTATGGACTAATAATTTTACCCTATTAGATATAGTTTTCATTAGGAAGAGACCAGTGATCCAGAAAATGTGAAGTTTCCACCAGACTGTAATTGCGTTGTTAGCCAAAGTTTTACTGACAGTATGAGCCCCTCGCTCATCAAGACAATGTTTGAATCCAACAAGCCAATGAACAATACAGATGATGAAGAGCTGATTGCACTAGGAACAACAGAAGTCACTGTTATCGACTGTGGAGCAAAATATAGTGGGTGTGCAATTGGTATAGGAGGTCCTCTTCTTGGGTGTTTCTTCCGAAAAATTTGAATGGGTGTCTGTCCAAAATTTGCAATCTGGTCTTCGATAGCAGACTTCTGCAACATATCATCCATGTTTTCCAAATCAACAGCACCCTCGTATGTCAAATAGTAGAATATATTTGCTGCCTGCCCCAGATAATTGGTATTTGATTAGTAAAGTCAAATTGTTTGATCTACTAACTCAAGTATGCTGCAAAAGGGTGATAAATCATGTACCTCAACGGCAGGCTTGCCACGCTGCTTATAACCAAATATGAGGTCAATCCAGTGATGAAGATTAGAGCTTACATATTCACTTTCAAGGGCCTCACGATTGATATGAATGAATTCTTCTGGTGAACCCTGCACAAGACATATTTCCTTTGATCATGAATTCTTCTGCCCTCGTGTGCACTAAATATTGTGTACCTTTAACCAATAATAACTCTTCCAAACATTTAGATTGGTAACTCTTTCAAATATTTAGATTGGTTATATGAGTACATTTGCACAAAGTCAATCTAAAAAACTGCAGAAATTATCAATCATTACCTTTGCCCATGGAGGGAGACCTACATGGCCTAAAGGTTCACCGTCCTGCTTTACCCCAAAGTGATATGAATTCAAATTTTCAAGAAACTCAGGCATGTAAAAGAATTCAGGTGTAAGCTCCTTGACATCACTTGTATTTGATAGGCAGTTCCTATATGTGCTTTCAATGCTCTGAAAGAGACGGTCTGCATGGTCAAATTTACCACCCTGCATAAATAAACATATAAAGTAATGTAGTATTAGCTAATTAGCTATAGTACTATTTGCTGTTCAGTGAAAAGATATGCCATGAAAGAATATATACACATCCTAAACAAATTCACTTATTTAGTACTCCCTCCGATCCAAAATAAGTGTCACAGGTTTGAACTAAGGTTAGTTCAACCTTGTATAAAACTGCGGCACTTATTATGGATCGCAGGGAGTAAGAGACTAATATTCAAGCTAGTACAGAATTACTCAGATAAAGGACCTGAAGATTGCGGTGCAGAGCAGTAAAAGGCTCGAGCCTTAGAAGGTAGTAAAGAACAATTCCCATGCTAGAGTAGTGTGATCCATAATAAAAACTGCAGAAGGAAAAACAAAATTTTGATGCAATGAGCGTCTAGAGAAAACTTGGGACACAAGAAAAGTTTAGGAATGCAATTCAAAAATATTTAGGTCAAACCTTGGTATATCAGGATCACAGAAATTAAGATATCTATCTTCGAAAACCTGCACATTGTTTATTATTTATCAGAGATGATAACTGGGAGAGACAGTACGATACCCCATAGCTACGGGAAATACCTTAAAGCGTTTTGCATCCAATGCACCAACTGGCTTTGACAGGTCCCTGAAAGTAGATGACTTGTTGAAATCAAGTTTTTCTGATGAATAGTCAGCCAATATCCAAGGAAATATAGGGTATTGAGTTAAATCGTTGTAAGATCGTCCAGAAAGAGTATTCAGAATCATTAGATACTCAAAGTTGCTGATCTCCCTTTTTCTCCAACTCTCCCTGGCACTCTCAGCCATTTCAAGGGCAACTTTTCTGTCAACAAACGAAATTACACTATTTTTGTCTTTTGTACTTCCTTTGGGGAACAAAGCATCATTCCTCAAGGAAACTAAAAGAGACCCAACATTTTTAGCATCATTTTGGGAGGAAAAATTAAGAAATATAGGTGCATTTGCATCATCAAAAAATATCTCCGTTGCAGTATATTGTAGTAGGTAACGTGTCCAGTAAACTGCTCTTATCTGTCAACAAAGAAAAGTGGAGTCAGATCTTTCACACACATGCACGAATGCAGACACAATGAGAGAGGGCGGACAACACACCCTGGTTATTTTCCACCTTCTATGGTGTTTTATCTTGTTAGACTGACTTTTCATCAGAGCATCACCAGATCCAGCCTCATTGCCTCGTCCTACATCAGAATTACCCTTCAGCTTTTCCACACTTCCCAGCTCACTCTTGGCATCTGATTCCTTGTTATCTAGAAACTTGTTGAAAACAGATGAGCCCCCTGTGCCTTCGACCAAAAACTCAAAAGAAAAATGCAGGGCATTTCGAGTGATAGTAAATTGTCCAGCTAGTTTTCTTTTTGGTGTAACAAGAACACAGTGAACAGAAGATAGCACCTGGAAATTGGAAAGGAAAACCAAGGGTCTGAGGATACAACAATAAATCTGCCAAAATGTTAAACGCATATAATGAAGCCTGTTTACCTCAGCATAATCATTATCTCCACCAGTAGATGATTGTTCTTTCCTATTTTGCACACTACTAGTAGGATAATCTGAAGAGTCTTTAGAATTTGCAGCATCACTTGACACCTGATTCTCTGATGGTTTATTTTGGGAAGGCTCACTTGTATCATTGTTATCCTCACATGATTCAGAACCAACATCCCCTGTGATTCCACGCACTCCTTTCAGAAGGAAGCGCTTCATTTTTTCTGGAATCTTGGCACTAACGAAAGGATCAACAGACGGGGCGGTATTTTCATTAGTAGATTTGGTGGACAGTGGTTGACAAATGCGTTCATCAAACTTATAATTACGCTTCAGCTTCATTCGCCGCCGCCATTTATCCTCTGTCTTGTCATGTTTCCAGTATGTCACCAAATTATTTGGAAAGGGGCTAGCAGACCATGGTCCTCTTTCGTCACTCAAAGCGCGGAAAATATGTATCCATTTATCCTGATATAAAACATGTCAGTTTTATCTGCAATTCAAACTACTAAACATTGAAATATTTGGTAAAATTTACTGTGACCACAACTTACTGCAACAATTTGCTGATCCTCATCAAATGCAAGCTTGAAAGCTGCTTTCCTATTGTCATCCCCAGAAATTGCGGCAGTCTTTGCAAACTGTATATCATCTTCCAAGCTTTGGAGTTGTTCTATATCTTCAATCAAGCGCTCGTCAAGTTTAGAATTTAGGTCCTGGAGTTGCCTCAGGCGATCAGCCTTTGTGTCCTTCATGTATTTTACTAAATCAGAAGCCTGGCAAGTAACAAACTGTTTATTTCTTGCTAGTGGTGTTTGGAAAAAAAATCATAAAGAGCATGGTAAAAAGAAAAAAAATGGGAGCGACAATGTAAGGCATCTAATTTTTTCATGCCAAAGCACAATACTTTTGAACTAAACTAAAAATGAAGAGAGACAAACCGCAGCAAGAACACGATCCTTCTGTACAAGATTAAGAATGAAGCCGGACTCTTTATTGCTATTTGCTTCAGCAGAATCATCTTTGCCCAAGATGCTAGTGGCTAGCATGGACTTTCCATATATGACAGTCTCAAGAATCAAATGTGAAATAACATGGAAACGTGCACCATCATCAAGTTCCCCGTAGTGGGATCTAACCCTTAGTAAAGACCTGCAGCAAAAAGGAATTTACTAGAACAGCCACGATAATCAAGGGGATATTCCCATGGGTCTTAAGGGTGATAGCCATACCAAATTATGAAATGCAGTCTGTTTTTGCATTGATCTTCTTCGGAAATAAGATTAGGAAGCATTGTTATAAATTGCTGGACACACTTGGATGCATTTTCTAAGCCAGCTTTGCAGAGATACATAATTACAAGGTGGAAGATGATTCTTGGGAACCTTTCTCCTCGTAGCATCATGGCTTTGTCAGTAATTTTGTTCGTCTTTGCACTTAATGCCGTACCAATGCCTCCAGTTACAACTACAGCAGCCATTTCTGCAGCCGGGATATTTAGCGATTCTACCAACCCACGTGCCCTTTGCCCAATAGATGGAACAGAGGCACTTGAACCCTTTGGTGTCAATCTGTTTTGTCCCTTGCCATTCAAGTTCCAAACAAGAGTCCAGATTTTGTCATAAAAGCTCCACCAGTCATCACTCAGTTTTTCACCATCAGTAAATATGTTGCTACTCCAAGGAAGACTGCAAAAGTGCAAAATAAACATATTTACAGATGGTAAATATAAATTTATCAGAAGTTCTACTCTTACATATCATCAAACAGAAGGTAAGCAAGTGAACAGAAATGGGAACAAGAGTTACTAGAGGAAGTTCGGTGTCAAATTACCGATACTGAATCGCCTAACTACCAGATACCACCAAAATGTTACTTGTAATGCAGCAGCAGTCACTAATCCTAAGGTATTCCACTTAACATTGTCATGAGGGAAGCAACTTGTTCCATTCCCATGGCCTAAGGATCAAATACTCCCTCCGTTCCCAAATATAAGTCTTTCAAGAGATTTCAACAAGTGACTACATACGGAGCAAAATGAGTGAATCCACACTCTACAATATGTCTACATACATCCATATGTTGTTGTCCATTTGAAATGTCTAAAAAGACTTATATTTAGGAACGGAGGGAGTATATACAAATGCATGGGATAGAGTAGGAAACGTACATACAAAAAGGAAATATAAAATACAGAGCAGCAACCTTGTCAGCAACCAGACATGTGGAGGAAAAAAAGGTTTGGAAACCTTGTTCTATTATACTCCCTCCGTTCCGAATTACTTGTCGCAGGTATGGATTTATCTAGATGTATTTTAGTTTTAGATACATTCATTTCTGCGACGAGTAATTTGGAACGGAGGGAGTACGAGGGAAGCAACTTGTTCTACTCCGTGGCCTTAGGCCCATAATATACAAATACATGTATAAGAAAGAGTAGGAAACGGACATACAACAGGAAATACAAAGAGTTCTACTATAACACAACTATATATCTCTAACAGGCATATAAGAAGAAATGGTAATATCAGCAACTTAAGCAGCAAAATCCCAATCATGCTTTATTATAGCATGTTCCCCCAATGAACCAAACAGATCTTTGTTCTTCTCTAAGCTTGTCTCTGTGTCCTGCCTGTGTGTGGTGATTGTGAAACAATCTCTACTAAACTGAGTAAAATATAAATGATTAAATGAGCTGTAAAAAAAGAACCATGATGTGACACATCAGGCACTCACGACATCAGGATAAGGTTCTTCACAGGAATACATGATGGCCTCCAGTGTGCAATTCAGTACAAGTAGTGGATATTTTCAGCACCTTTGATCTTTAACATGTGCACGTTACGTCATTACCTATTAGAGATATTTTTCCATATGGTTGCATTGCGAAAGCATATCTAATCTCATAAATTAGTTTTGATGATTAAACAATCCTATTGTATGAACATTTTCATTGTGATTAATGAAGGAGAAATAATCCCGGATTTGAGTAAAGTGTCTCAAGGCAAAGTTAAAAATAAAGACTGGGGGCATTTTTATAGCAATGCGCGATCTTTGTCGTTAGGTTGAAGACCAAGTTGCTAAGCTTACTTTTAGTGTTGCCTAGTAGCTTGATACCTATCAAATACCACATTGCTCAATAAGGGTTACAATGCATTTATCTTCCCTTGCTAATATATGTTGATCCCGTGGTTTGCATCTAAGGCTCTATACATTCATCGAGGCCATCTGTGGTTTTCTTCTCTTGATCTTATACTTGTGCGTTTACTTTTCTTAGAGGAATACTGATTGCTTGCTCACCATACTGATTGCTTGCTCACCACATTGCTCAATAAGGGAATACCCTAAGGATTGCATCTACATCCTGATTTGTGCAAAACCTATTTTCCTCAATTGGCTCAAAACCTGTTTTAGCCAAAGCCACCCCATCTGTGGTTTTCTTCTCTTGATCTTATACTTGTGCGTTTACTTTTCTTAGAGGAATACTGATTGCTTGCTCACCATACTGATTGCTTGCTCACCACATTGCTCAATAAGGGAATACCCTAAGGATTGCATCTACATCCTGATTTGTGCAAAACCTATTTTCCTCAATTGGCTCAAAACCTGTTTTAGCCAAAGCCACCCCACCCCCCCCACCCCCCCCCCCCCCTCCTCTACAATAGTCAGGATCCTATTGATGGTACACATCATGAGGTACGAGCTTTGTATGGTACTCCCTCCGTCCCATAATACGCGTTTATATTATGGGACGGAGGGAGTATATATTACCTTGCAGGTTGGCTATTGCTCTCAGCATTTATAATTTCCACAAATGCAGAGCCAATGTCATCTTTCTGTGAGCCATCGGATGAAGAGGCACACATATCAGGTGGATGAAACTGTGAGAGAAAAGGGGCAGAATGAGTGAACGACGCACTATACAAAAAGAAAAGTGTAGCATGTTTTTCTGTTCTATAGGACATGTTGCTCAGAGGATACCAGGAGCTTAATTCCAATTTGATCAACAAGCAATTCATCACTCAGCTTCAAAAGGTACAAGATATTATCACGGCATGGCTGTGAAATGAATATGTCCTCATCAGGAGAAGTCTCGAGCAGGCTTCCAATGATATCTTCGAAAATGTCTCGCAGCAGACAGAAATTTGTTAACTGTCCCTGTGGATTAAGCAATACTCAAAGAGTTACTAGGACATGGGAAAGGCTACTAGATTGCTGTAACACAAACAAACGAGTTAGCATTCCAACCTCCTCAATTTTTAAGAGAAGAAAATTTGTTGTGTCCTCCAGCTGATGCCAGCCACCTTTCACGTAGCACAAAAAATAAGAAAGGACTAATGAATACATGTTCCTCACAAGAATTAGCTCATTGGTCTCCAAACTGGCATAATTAGCTTTCGAAATTGGTCTGTAGTCCCTGAAGACATCAAGCTTCACAGATGTCTCAAGCCAAGAGCTCCAACCATACTCCTGATGAAATTGATTTATGAATTATGATAACATAGAAGTAATTTGTATAGGCCTAGAAATACAGCAAGTGGCAATTACCATGATGGCTTCAACATTTGAGGGGTTTGAATCAAGCAAATCAAGAAGATCACTCAAGATCTTTGCACGTGCTGAAGCATCTTGGCAAGAGTGCATATATTTAAAAATGCAGACCAAAATCTGAGGAACATAAAATGGAGCCAAGCTCACTACTGACATACTGCTTCTATCTTTTAGCTCATTAGATTGGGACCGTTTCTGTAAGACCTGAACAAAAAATATAACGAACAAATCAGATCATTTGTTTACAGAAGTTTAACATCAGAGGATAAACAGCATAGTATCACCATATTCAATGTGAAGTTTGACAAAATTTACCTGCTTAGGGCTGGCTCCACCAAGAAGAACATCAAAAAAAGTAGCACATAAATGATCTGAAAGTGGAAATTTGAAAAGTCTCTCAGATATTGAATAGAAAAACAGTTGGGGTGTTGCTGCTATTCCTTTCCGTATATTTTCGGACATAGATCTAGGCCGTCCTACAGGAAGGCCAAAAAGTTTTGGTCCTTTTTTCTCAGATGGAACTCCAACCAGAAGCTTTCCAAGAAGTTGAAGACCCAGTAGACGAATTGGTTCGAATTCCCTGAACAGCAGGTGATGTTATAAATACACATCCTCAATAATACTGATTGAGAAGTTAAAAGAAACACGGATTGCAAAGGGTAATACAGAATCAGAACAGTCATCTTCCACACTACATAATGCCCATGATTTAGACATATAAACAAGGAATGCCAGGAAATGAGGCAAAACTATGGTAGCATAGACCCATCATTCTCAGAAGAATTAGTCCGGAAAAAATGGGCACAGAACCTATTTCAAAGATCAAAATGCAATATGCACAAAAAATAGCATTATCACTGACTAAACGGGTGGCTAAAACTCAAGCTCCCTGTCAAAGTGGAATTTGATCCATAGTAACTTTACACTCGGAGACTACGGGGCTGTTTGGATGCCGCCAGGGCTAGCCCTACCAATTTGCGGGTGCGCCAAAAAATTGGCGAAGGAATCGGGCGCCTGCTTCTCGCCAAAATGTTCGCGTGAAATGAACCGAGGAGCCAAAGCAAACATGGGCACACCAATTTATCGGCGGCCAACCAAACAAGCAACTAACCCCTCAGTCAACGCCTATTTTTTGGCACGGCAGCTCGGGGCTCTAATCCAAACAGCCCCTATCAGTCTATCACTCAGTAAAGTGCACAAAACATAAGCACTGCATGACTTAGGTCCAAAATATGACTCATAAATAACTAGATGTGCATTACCTCTTAAGAAGATTGATGAAAATGTAACAACCTCCAACAGAATTTACTTGCTCCAGAAAAGATGATAGAAGTGAATTCTGTGAAAGAGCACGGATAATCATGTAAAGTACATCCTCGATACATGCAACATCTTGACTTTTCTCGAAAAAGGACACAAGAGCTCTTATATCATGTGAAGAGACCTTCAGCCTACAACAAAAGTTAGTTGAATTATTAGCATATGAATCCAAGGAATATATCTTTTAGACTTGAGTATATGGCAGCATTGAATGATAATAAAACAATGATAGCAGAACAAACAAAAATATGGAAGTACGGATTGAGAAAAAAACACAACATTGCATCTCTGAATGTAAAGTTGAAAGTACTTACTTTAAGCTCATTTCTGCCAGACTCAAGAGGAGAAGACGAATCTTGCGAATTTCTTCTATATGTGGTCTCTCTCCAATCACTTGTTCAGTAACCAAATGCAGCAAAGGCTTAGAAGACCTAGAATCTAACTTTTCTGAATAAAACTGGCGTACAATATCAATGATCCTAGGGAGTCCACATAACATTGGTAACAATTTCCCGTCAGTTTCAAAATACTGTATCAGAAACAGATAAAGTTCTCTTTGTACTTCATAACTTGAATATGCCCAGATATGCGGGTTCAGATAAATTTGTGAAAGAGCATCTTTCAATAGAATTTCTGACATACCTGAAAGAACAGATATGTTAGTGATATACATAGTTTCAAGCAGGCAGAAAAATGTGGCCGACTGTCGGGAGAGAGACAAAGAGAGAGACAGAGAGAGAGAGAGAGAGAGAGAGAGAGACGTCACCACTGTTTGTCAAAATATTAAACAAGTGCTTCAGTGCTGAAAGAGTCTTGAAATTTAGCAGCTGTGGTGAAACAGATTGAAACAAGAAGCCTAAAATAGAGAATCCAGAAAGAAGATGCATCTGTTGCTGATTTGCTACATTTCCATCCAGAACAGATGCAACAAGCTCAATGACTTGACCTGCCAACTGATCCCCAGTGGGAGATTCTCCACTATGAGTGATGGCATCATCAAAATGTATCAGAAGAGGAAACAATACAGAGACACCTCCAACGCAATAAATTATGTCCTGCAGCAAGTGCCTCGAGCATAACTTTGTACCACCCATGATGGTTGCCTCAAGCTTGCTCTTGTCAAGACTATCAAGTACAGAAGACACATTGAACAAAGTCCTATTATTGCTAGCCTAGGAGAAAAAAAGAACAAAATATTCAATTCTCTGGTTCCAGCAATTGATCAAGAAAATATAACATGTTATTTGGAGGCCAGTTCGTACCTGTGCATTCAAGCCAAAAATCATCTTCGATGAAATACCATCCCTTGCATCCAAAATTCCCTTGTAAAGTGAGTCATTATTCATAAGCAAGTTTTGATCACCAAGGAAAGAGTACATGTAACTTGGTCCAAGATTGTATATGCCTCTTATTTGTTCGGCAGAGAGAGCATCAGAAAATGCATAAACTGGGCCCATTTGACCAGTAAAAGCAAAAGTGCCCTCAAAACCAAGAGAAGTTGGTTCTTCACCAATGGGCATTAATTCTGTTCCAAGACTGCAGCGAGTCATCACTTCATTGACTTTTGCATACCTGAGAACAGAAAAGAAGTGGTATAAAACATCTTAACTAATATACTGAAAATCAAAACAACAGACAAAAAATCCTTGATATCTTAACCATATATGAGCTCACAGGATCCAATTGCTATCTTTTGCAGTTAGGGCATGTGGATGCCAGTTTTCTTTTCGAAGTTTTAGCAAATTTGCACCTGTTAAGGAGTATTAGTATTGGTCTATCAGTCCTTATTAGGCTATGTCTCTTTCCTTGTACCCCAAGTCTTAGAGCAACTCCAACGCGCTCCGTTTGTGTTGGCCCCCGCTCGGTGTCCGCCCTCTTTTTGATTTGGGTCAGCAGTGCGCCCAACGCGCCGACCCATATTTGCCGGTGTGGCCGGCTGGCCTCCATTTTCAATGAACACTTTGCATATTTCACAAGCAAATATATAGTTTCACAAGGAAGCATAGTATTCACAACCAAATATAAAGCATAATTTTACAAGCCCGAATATAAATTAAATTGTTCTCACATAGTTTTACAAGCCAAATAAAAAGGATACATCTATTGGTTGACAACATGAGCCCACATAAGCTCGACCATATCATTTTGCAGCTGCATGTGAGTTTCCCAATCACGCATTTCATGATGAAATTGGGTGAACTGTTCAAACGTTGCCGCTCCTCCATGCTCAGGCGCAACATTCTCACCCTGAAACTGAAACCCTTGATCGTATACGTTCCGGACGCTCATCTTCTACGATCATATTGTGCATGATCACACAAGCAGTCATCACCTCCCACAGCTTCTTCGTGCTCCCCCAAGTCCTAGCAAGATACCGAATGATGCCCCATCAAGATTGCAAAACACCAAAGGCACGCTCGACGTCCTTCCTAGCACTCTCTTGCTCTTGGGCGAATATTTTCCTCTTCTCTCCGACAGGGTTGGGGATTGTCTTCACAATAGTGGTCCACTGAGGATAGATACCGTCACCTAGGTAGTATCCTTTGTCGTAGTTGTGGCCGTTAATGGTAACATTCACCGGTGGGCTGTTGCCTTCGGCAAGCCTTGCAAACACCGGCGAGCTTTGAAGCACGTTGATATCATTGTGTGATCCAGCCATGCCGAAGAAAGAGTGACAGATCCAAAGATCTTGTGATGCCACGGCCTCAAGTATGACAGTGCAAGCCCTGAAATGGCCCTTATATGGCCCTTGCCAAGCAGAAGGGCAGTTCTTCCACTCCCAGTGCATGCAGTCTATGCTGCCAAGCATCCCTGGGAAGCCCCTGCTGGCATTCATCCCAACAAGCAGGTTGTATCTTGAGGAGTCGGCTCTCTCAAGTACTCAGGGCCAAACACAACAATCACAGCCTTGCAAAACTTGTACATGGAGTCTAGGCATGTAGACTCGCTCATACAGACGTACTCGTCAATGAGATCACCGGGCACTCCGTATGCAGGCATCCGGACGGCTGCAGTGCATTTCTGATAAGAGGAGAAGCCAATCTTTCCAAGGGCATCCTCTTTGCACTCGAAATAGTCATCGTATCCGACCACCCCCTCTCTAATACGGTTGAAAAGATACCTACCCATACGGAAATGGCGCCGGAATTTC
The DNA here is from genome assembly GCF_018294505.1 of Triticum aestivum. NCBI lineage: Eukaryota > Viridiplantae > Streptophyta > Magnoliopsida > Poales > Poaceae > Triticum > Triticum aestivum. Next base: position 111,794,700 of record NC_057809.1, read on the forward strand.
TGATGTTTGAACAGTGGTTTCGTTGTGTCAAAGTAGTCCTTCCAAAGAAGGAAATGCCCGCTCTCTCGGTTGCGATTCAACGCCGGAAGGTGCCCCGGAATGGAGCCATGGAACAACGACCGCTGGCTATTGAGGTGGTGATGGACCAAAACGGCAGTCAAGATCTCCTCATCATCATCGGACGAGGAATCGTCGGAGTCGCAAAGGAAATTATGGAAAAAGAACTCGTCAGCGGGGTCCATTTTGTACCTTGGCAAACTGTCGAAAAGCTTGCGGGCGTCGACGAAGGAGCCAGCCGGCGAAGGGAGTCGGGCCGCCCTCGGACCAGCTGGCTGCCCTAGCGGCGTCTGACGAGCGTGCCGTTGTCAGGACGAAGGAGCTGGCGGGGCGGCGAGGCAGCTTCTTGGTCGCGGCTATGTCGGGGAGGTGGGGGTGGAAAGCTTTCAGAGCCCCGGCGGCGAGACAGCGATGGCGGCGACGTGGGAGGTGGCGGCGGTGGAGGGGGGTGGGGGGATGTTGCGGCACCGATAGCTAGCAGAGGCACCGAAAAATGGGCGGCGGCGGCGTCAACGAAGGAGGCGGGCGAGGGTTTGCTGTTGGAATGGGAGAGGATGGCCAATGTGCCACCGGCTAGCGGGCCAAGGGGAGGAGTAGGCGGGCACCACGCGCGTCCATCTCGTGTCCGCGCCGACGCAAATGAGGCTCAAAAATGGGCCGGGAATGGGTCGGCAGGCGGACGAGAAGCGAACGCACGTCCGTTTGGGTCGGCGCGTTGAGCCAACTTTTCTGTTCGCACCGACCCAAACGGAGTAACGGACATGCGCGGACGAAATGGTCGCCGCGTTGGAGTTGCTCTGATGTACTAATATATATACGCCCCTTGGGTTATGCAATAGAGATAAGTTGCATCCATGACATGGCATCATGAGCCCAGGTTTAGGGATTTCTTCCCCGAACGCCACAACTCGTCCTCCTCTTGATCAATTTTGTTTCGGCCTCCCGCCTCGTTCAATCCCTGCATCGACTAGGGCCCAATTGGATCGGGCCGACACTATCTCCTCCACACCTACAGATCCCCGCATGGCGGCACCGTTCAGATCGCCACTCCCGCCGGCCTACTCTCCGCCGCCCATCTCCAACAGCCGCGTCTGCCCTCCGCCTCCAGGCTGGCTCTCGCATTGCAGGGCTGCTAGCCTACTTCCCCGCATGCACCTCTCCTCTGCTAGCGCGCATGCCTGGCTGTTTGCTGCTTACATGCTGCTGTCCTCCTTGTGCTACTGCTTGTATGCTACTGTCCTCCTTCTGCTGCTGCTTGCGTGCTGCTCTCCTACATCTGTTGATCTGCTTCTACCTTAAGTGCCCATACGGGTGTTCCTTCTTCGCAGATTAGATTTTTCAAGTCAAGTAGGGGGGGGGGGGGGGGGTACAATGTCATCTAGCATCTCTTCTTTCCCTTGATGTTTGGTGATTCTCGACGATGTTCTTTGTCGACTCCGTCTCGCACATACACCTTTCATCGGCGTTGTGCTCTTCCACTAGTTGCTCTTCTTTTCTGTTTCCTGCCGGCATCTCACATGCACGGTCTCCTCCGCAGCCTCTTCTGACTACATGGCTTGCATCTTCGTCTAGTGTATGCTTTCTAGCTTCTAGCTCTCTATGTTATACGTTGTGTCCACCAAGTCCGTTGCTCTTCTTCGTGTTTCTCATGTCATGCGAGTCCACCATATCTTTATCCGTCAGCCTCTTTCTGAACCTTGTCCTTTCTATAGGATTTTTGTGGCCTCTTTTGCATTGTCAATCTACGTCCATTCTCATGCTGCCGAGCTTCTTTTGCCGCCAGTTTTCTTGGGCTATGATTTTGTGTGCAATGCTTCATCCTCTTGATGTGCCAACTTTTGACAACCCAACTTCTATTGATCTCTTGTATCTTCTACTGATGTGGTGTCTTCCTCTAATGCGCCATCTTCTCTTTATCTCCTTTGGCTTGACTCAACAGGTTTTGAAGAATCTTCATGCTACACTCTCAAGACGCGGATTTTGGGTTATCATTTATTTTCTAGTGTTACACTTCTTCAAATGCAATGCTATTGCATACACATTGCATTTGAGGGGGGTGTTAAGGAGTATTAGTATTGGTCTAGGAGTCCTTATTAGGTACACACACACACACACACACACATGTAAGAACTAATAGTGATAAAAACCATGGACAAAGAAAAGAAATTTCAAATATTAAACACGAAAATACTAGGGACTATTTCAAATCCTTAGATATTATTACAGAAACAGAACAGGCTCAGTCAAATGGTGTGCTAACTCACCTGCATTTCTCAGTTGATACTAAATCGCCATCTACATAGCATCTCAGCTGGCTTCCTCCAGAAAAAGCTCTCCCTACTGTATGAGTAACAGAAAGGAATTTCCATTGCTTCGTTGGGAGGCTTAAAGGCAACAAAACACACTGATTCTTTTGACTGACAGACTGCATAAGGTAGATAGGGTGATTAAATTTGACATTAATACTAAAATCAAACTTTGTTATTCGACAACTTAAGTCAAATAACGAGCTCATGCCATATGGATTTATATGTATAACTAAGTAACATATAGAGTTCTTATCAGCAAAATGGCCGAGTTTTAAAAACCATCTTGGTAATGGCTACTAAACAACTGTCCACAAACTCAACAAACGCACAGATAGCACCATAAACTTGTTTCAGTCATTTTAGTCCAAAAAACGATTTGGTGACGCAGCATGTGTGCGAGTGGAGGACCTCGACCGAGGGGGAGTTTTAGCAAGGGAGTTTTCTGTAAATTTCTCAGACCGACTGCGCCTTCCACCTCGACACCATATCGCCGTCAGGTGGAGCCAGGACTCGAAGACGTTGTGCGCTACTTGCATGCGTCTCCCTTGCGGCAGGAGGCCAGGTCCCGGCAGAAGTACAAGCAGGAGACGCAGGTGTAGGAGCACCGTCGCGCATTCTCGCTGGGGTGCGCGCAATCGGTCCAACTGCGCGTCATCTTCCCCACCAAACCAGTTTTGGACTAAACTGCATCACTTAAACGAATTTATGGTGATATGTGTGCGTCTCTGGAATTCATGGACTGAAGTACTCATTTCCTCAAAGTTTACGGAACAATAGTGTATTTCACTCAAATAGAAACATGGATTAAATCATACTTCTGTTAGCGTGGATTAATCTATGGTGAAACCAGCATTACATGATCAAAGATTAGTCAGTGAAATGGAGACAAATCTTCTTTTGAGGAAACAAAGAAATTTATTGAAATATATGTAAAACCAAACTAGGATTTTCATGAAAAAAACGTAAGTCAGCAACTATGTTGGATTTCACACAATTATGTAGCCAACTTAGCGATCGAATAACCAACTTCAGAAAGTAATTTTGTCTTGAATAAATATTTCCCAATTTTACTGACCAAAGAATTTATTTGTCAGGATATAATTTAACCAATGAAAAAGAAATACAAGACTAATTTACCGAAAGTTCTTGGAAAAGATGAAGGCAGCAACCACCATTACCTCATAGACTAGAGTATTTTTCCCAAGCATAGCTAAACATCCTTTTCCATTTTCCGTGAAAAAGGAGAAAAGGCCCATCATACCATTCTCAGGGAAGCTTTCCACTCTAAGCCAACAGCAGAAAGATAAACCTTTACTGTAAGGCCATTGAACAGGTGATTTTACTTCAATACCCTGTTGAGGGGAAGAAATTCACCACATAAATATTACTTGAATAAAACAAAGTAACTGTTCGGCAGCTTTTATTCAGAACCATGAAGAGAACAATATGGCATTGCTTCAAAATATAAACTTGTATACCATAATGGCAACTGAGGCAAATATACTTAAAATGATCATTAAAGTTATGTCAGGAAACAGATTATAGAAAACAATTAAAGTACTGAAATGAAAATAACTCACAGAATCATGACCACTGAACTCAAAGAAAGCTTCAGGTCCCTTTTCCTTGAGCATATGACTAAGACTTGTCAAAAGCAATGAGCTATGCTTCTGCTTGACACTAATTTTCTCACCACGCAAGAGAGCAAACATTTTCCGGATATCTTTCCCGGAAATACTATGTCCTCCAATAATCTGAATTAACTCTGCAATTTTTATAACTGTGTCCTCCCATTCCTCAACAGAAAACCAGTCAAGAAGAAAGCTAAGTAATCCTGCTTTGAAACAATAAGTTCTATTTGTAATGGACCCTTTGAGCAATTGCTGTAAGACCACAAGCCCATAATGTTGAAGCGAAGTACTGCTCTGCCAATCAGAAGCACCATTGTTACATAAACATATGAATGCAAAACAACAGTGTGTGTGTGTGTGTGTGCGCGCGCGAGAGAGAGAGAGAGGGGCGAACCTTTTGTAGAACATTTAAGAAAAGTATAATTACATCTTCATTCTGTGGAGAAAAAGAAAACATCAGGGTAAAGAATCAAGTTACAATGCAGGTACAATTGAGTGAAGCAACTGAATATACAAGGATCACATTGCTTCAAAGATCATGAAGATTGCATACCTTTATTGTTGTCTTTTCATTTATCTCAAAAGTCCCATCGACAAGCATACCAAGTAGGGCATCCAAGAGTTTCCGACTTGGCAGCCATTTACAGAAGTCCAATAGCAAGCTTTGCAGTGTTTGGTAGCCCACACCAACCAACATTCTAAAAGCAGCCTGGATAAGATAAATCAGGAAAAAAAAGCATTAAGCAAGTAAGTTACATGAACCAGAGTAACTACGCTCGTTGATTATGGCAACTTTTATTCTAATTGACGTTTTCAATTAATCCTTACAAAGAATGGAAGAAAAAAATTGTGTGACCATTGAGAAATAGGAGAATTTTTTTTATTGCTGGATAACCTGGTTTCACCAGAAATCAGCTGGTTCCACAACAAAGTAAACCTTTATAATTTTGGGTGAATACCTTGTAACAAGAGGACAGCACAGGTGGCCATCCAGAAAAGACCAAAAACTATTATTGGCCCCATATAGCTCATACAGAGAACATGTGAAGCGAACTAAAGCAGTATATGATTACCTTGGATTCATCATTTTCAGCAAGTAATGAGGTCAACGTCTGAAGGACATTAAGGACCAATTGCTCCCCAACTGCTTCATCAAAAGTTCCATTCAATAAAGAGACTATATGCAGGAAGCACTCCCCATTGCGAAACAGATTTTGGTAATACTAGCAAAAGATATTAGGGATTCATCAGGCATGGAGTGCTACTAAAATTGGGAAGAAACAAGCCAATAATATGCAATTACTGTCCCCATCTATAAAAAAACATACCGCGCGATCTATCAAAATGATCTCTCTCAAGGTAACTAATAAATCAATCGACATTTCTGCAAAGTTCTTTTCATGCTCTTTTGCACGAGTGAAGGTCTCTAAATATTTGGAGCATAGTTGCAACTTTGCTGTATGATCTTGTGCTGATGATGGAGGCAACTGATTGTAAGAAAGAACAAAGAACAAGGGAGGAGAAAGTTAATTCTAGAAGTAATATCAAGTGTGATAAAAACGAGAGAATAGTAAACATGGTTATACCCTATATAAGGCAAGAACTTGCTCCAGTACATGTTTCCGGAGGTTCTCTTCTTGGAATAAATCAAATAGGCACCCAATACAATTGGCATTATGTAAAATTATCATCCTTCCAAGGTTAGATATTGTGACATATTCCTTGAAAAGGTTGAAAGCCAATTCGACACATGTAAGAGCATTCTTAATTCTCTCATCTAGAGAATCCATCTGAACATTGTTTGATTGAGAACCATTTCCCCTGAAGTCATCGCTTGGATGTGCCTTCCTTAGTTCTTGTGCTTGAAGGCATGCAACCTTCAGGACTCTGGTAAGCACGTCCAATGACTTGAAAGAAACTAGAGTTTGCTCAGTGGCAAGTTTCAGGATAACATGAAAGCTCTTAAGAATGGTAGCAACCAATCCAGGACCATTAGTGCAGTGTTCCAGTGCACTTAACAATGCTGAGCATTCTGGCTACAAACAAAACAAAACTATTTTAAAGACATGAATGCAAAAAAAAAACATGACAGTATTCAAAATTATGTAAAATGAGCAACATATTATGCGGGGAAGGAGAAATTTTGGATACCAGGTTATTTGTGTTTTCATTCAGTGTTGCAGCAAACTCCAAGAAGGAAATAGCTTCTGACTGAAGGATGTTGACATCAGGTAGATTACTTTTGTAGCCAGTTGATTCGGCAGCGTCAGTGAAATGATCAGTTTGTGTCTCAGTCTCACCAACAATCTGATGAATGCACTCCAGGGATGATCCGAAATAGAAAATTTTCTCTGAGAATATCAGATCCCACAAGCCCTCCTCTCGAAAAGATTTGAGTAGAACTGGTGCTGAAATGAGAACTTTCCTAAATGTGCTGAGCATGTAATGTTGTAGGATATTTGATAAAATCCTGAATACATCAAAATAATTTATCAACAAAGGAAATTTACAGAACAGAACAATGCAGTTAAACTACATAGACAATTAGAAATTCAATCACCTGAAGGAACTAAGGAAACATGGTATTTGCATACAGATACAGACAAAGGTGTTGACCATAAAGGGAAAAATTATAAACAGAACAATGAACAATTGCAAGAAGAATGGAAAAAGGAGCGACAATAGATACTACGAGACTAGCCGCGCTACGGAAAATTACTCATATGTTGGATAGTATCTAACAGATTGTTGGAAATGGCAATAATGCAATATGGTACTCCCTCCGTTCGGAATTACTTGTCGCAGAAATGGATGTATCTAGATGTATTTTAGTTCTAGATACATCCATATCCGAGACAAGTAATTCCGAACGGAGGGAGTAGAATTAACTATGTAACAGAACTTTTTTCCTCTAAATCTTAGCTTGGACAGTATCTTATATATGAAGCCAATACATGGGAAGTTCATGGATGAACCCGGGTACATATGAACCCACTTCGGATAACACATTTCTAAATGCTAAAAAAATCTGAAAAAGGTTGCACGGATACGTCTCCATGTTCTATGTGTGTGCATAAAGTTTCACGAAAAAATAACTTTTTTTGTGGCCTGTGCAAAAAAGACAAAAAATTGTGTCGTGGAACACTATTTAGAAGCACTGAAATTTGTCCTTTTTGCGGAGACAAAACAAAAAGACATTTTTTCACAAAACTTTGTGCCACACACACACATTTGCGAACATGTATGCATGAATTTTTTTTTGAATTTTTCAACATTTTGAAACATGCTTAAAGTGCATTTTTTGAAAAGTGGGTGCATATGCCCATGGGTGCAGGAGGTGCCCTCTTGCCAATACTCTTCATAGACTGGAAATTTTGAAACAGTGAGTGATAATTAACTAATCTAATTAACAAAGACGTACACCAAACCAATGGGGAATAAGAACTTACCTTATATGGTTAGGCAATTCCGTTTCACTAGCACATGCTTTGATGCACGGGAAAACAGTTGAAAGAATCTTTATGATCCACCTTGCACATTGCTCCCAGTATGCCAACGAGATGGGTAGAGAAATTTTGGTAACAGTTGAACCAGGACAGTACCTGATCTCATTAGGAGGAAGAAGGAAAGAACAAAGTGCCTTGCTTAACTTTACAGAATACTCATTCCATTCGATCGTATTAAGAATATCAACAGGACTTGGGAATGATTCTAATGTAGGTGAATTCCCGGTACTTTGTCTATCAAGTTTCCAGTTGGGCACCTCGGGATCAAGAAATTTCTGCTGATGAAACTCCTGAAACATAAATGCGGGCCAACAGATGCTGTTCGCAAATTTATGTATCCGTCCATTTTCACATAGGAACTGCAAATTGTTAACATTACCGAAACTGAATAAACAGTCAAGGATCCAAGAGAGACTGCAAACATTATATGTCATCTAAGTCGAAACAGAAAACAAAATTCTGACCAAAATGGTGAGCAACGACCTCATAGGTAAAGTTAGCACTATCAATCTATGCCGATGATCTAACTATAACTCGTTTGCTACATAAGAGATCAGCATATGAAGTACCTATATGTTATCATTGCTCCAGAAAGGCAGAATCTAGAAATAGAACAAAGTATTATAAGGAATGCAACGATCTATCTAAAGGAAAAGTTATGCAACAGGATACACCGCTTCCCTCAGAATTTCCAAAGATAGTATCTGGAGCTGCAGAATGTCACTCCTGCAAAAGCATGTCATGTTAGAACACAAGAACGGAACTGAACGGCAAACACACAAAACACGATCAGATAAATGTATCTTTGCTATCGCAGATTGTTGTTAAAATGTGCCTTCAGTTTTTATAATGGTAAACTGGTCCTATTGAACACTTGATAGCAGGTACTCCTTCCATTCCAAAATGTAAGTGATCTAGTTTTGTCCTAAGTTAAACTTCTTTAAGTTTGACCAAGCCTATAGAAAAATATATCAACATCTACAAAACCAAGTTAGTTTCATTAGATCCATCATGAAATATATTTCCATACTGTATTAATTTGGTGTCATAGATGTCTAAGTTCTAAGTTTGACTTAGGACAAAACTAGAATCTCTTTGATTATGGAATGGAGGGAGTGGCTAAGAAGACACTAACATTACTATAAAGCTGTCTCCTCTAGTAGAAAGGGAGATGTAAGATACTGCTCTTCAATGGCAATGCATGAAAGTTGGCAGCACTAGCTGTTGTAAAGTACAAGCTACGGAATATGTATCAATTTATTAATATTGATGCTCGGTAGAACAGATGAAATAAATGGTCGCAGACTAAATTCTATGGCACGGAACAAAGCAATATGCCACTGCTGAAACAGTGAAACATTTACCTTTCATCACTGGGGACAAAAGAATGCTTTGAGACTGAAAATTTGCTTGATGGTAGTCCCAGTCCATCCAATAGAACCTCCAGTCCTCCGATGCTTCTGAAATGATTCTGTGCACGAGTATTCTCAGATATTGTTGATCTCAGAGCATACAAAGTTATAAAGTGAAGTGACAAGTCAGTCCACTGATCTTTCAAATTTAGTCTTCGAATGACCCTTAAGAGTTCTGCAACAAACAATTTCAGATAAGTAACATAATAACGATGGAAAACATGGATGTGCTACCAGCTGATATGTACTCCCTCCGTTCCTAAATATAAGTCTTTTTAGAGATTCCAATACAGACTACATATGGAGCAAAATGAGTGAATCTACACTCTAAAATATGTCTATATGCATCCGTATGTAGTCCGCATTGAAATCTCTAAAAAGACTTATATTTAGAAACGGACGGAGTACAAAACAACGTATACACTACCTATGTACGGAAGAGTGTGGGGTTTTTTTATATACCAAGCTCCAGTGAGTTCTTGTCTTAGAAAAGTCACAGTGTAGTTATTAATTTCAAAAAAAAACTAATATCTACTCCCTCCGTTCGGAAATACTTGTCGGTAAAATGGATAAAATGGATGTATCTAGAACTAAAATACGCCTAGATACATCCATTTCTCCGACAAGTATTTCCGGACAGAGGGAGTACATGTTAGAGTGCACTTTAAGTAAGCAAGATTTCACAGAGAAATATTTCTAAACTTGGGGCCCACATAAAGACAAATATGATGATAAAAAAAATACTCCCTCTGTATCAAAATATAAGATGTTTTTTTACACTATGACAGTGTCAAAAGCGTCTTATATTTTAATACGGAGGGAGCAGCAAATAGTGACAGCATATTCACAATTATAGATCATGTGTTCTTCCTGTGCAGTTCGCCAAAAAGAACATTTTCCGTTAAACGTTGCTTATTCTACATCTACTCATAAGAAAAGAACAAAATCCAAAAACTTGTAATTGTATTTTTATAGTTTGCAATGTATGGAAAACTTATGCTCCCTCCTAAGGATGGCAATGGGTAGGGTATGGGCAGGGTAGAGCAATACCATACCCATACCCGTATAGCCAGTGGGTACAAAATTCTACCCATACCCGTACCCATGGGTATGAAACTTTACCCATACCCATACCCGACGGGTACCCGTACCCATTGGGTACCCAGCGGGTAGAACAAATATTGCACAAGTTGTTCACAATTTTAAGCTCATTGATAGCACATTTGACAAAAAAAATCAATTATCTCAGCGCAATAACATGTAGATGAGTAAATTGACCAATATCAAAATTTAGAAATCACAACATACTCTTAAGTCAATAGGAGTGGACGAGTCACATGACAAATTAAGGACTAATTGACGACAACTTAACATTAGTTCATAAACGGGCAGGGTATGGGTATACCCGTAGGTACAAGACTATACCCATACCCTACCCATGACTTAATGGGTAGGATATGGGTACTACCCGTGGGTATAAAAGTGTGCCCATACCCTGCCATGTGGGTACCGTACCCGCGGATACCCATACCCATGGGTAAAATTGCCGTCGTCCCTCCCTCCCTCCCCCCCCCCTCTCTCTCTCTCTTAAAATAATAAATGACATTTCAGGTTTTGATACAGTCTCTGGCCCACAATGTTGACCATTATTTTCCATATGAATATGTTAGTAAAATTTATAAAATTATGAGTGTATTTTTTCATAAAAAATGTAGTTATAGTATTTTCCCATGAGAAATTCAAATAGTATTTGACATATCGATGGTCAAAATAAGAGAAGTTTGACTGCATGCAGTCTATTCCGAATGAAGGTAAGTACTTTGTTTATCCCACATTCAGGGATGATCCACAAGTTGCTCACTTCCATCTACAGTTATACCAAAACATGTCTTAATTTATCCACAGCCTAATATCAAGAGTGGAACCTACATGCCATCTAATCTTTGTTTTGATATTTCCTGCAGAATATTTCTCCAGGAGAGAAGTGCATATTTCAACCCTGAACTTTTGGACTAGTCTAATTTACAACCCCGAACTCCAATACCGTCTAAACTACAACCCCCAACTCTCAAAACCGGTCAGTATTCAACCCTCCCCTCTTTGTTGACCGGTTTTGACCAGTCAACAGGTCCAGTCAGCATGCCACATCAGCAAAAAATGCAAAATTTCCAAGGAAACAACCTGTAAAATCGAAGAAAATACAGGAAAAGAAATAAGAAATCCAATTTCCGAAAAACACGGAAAATAAAAAAACGAATTTCCAAAAAAAATCCAGAAAAAACCCAAAAACTCAAATTCCAGAAAAAAATATTTCCAGAAAAAAATCATTTTTTATTTTCCCTAGCTTTTTTCGCGAACAATTTTTTCGGAATTTTGCTTTTTTATATTTTTTTCCTGATCTTACAGATTTTTATTTACTTTTTCTTGAAATTTTGAAAAAAAAAAACTGACGTGGCATGCTGATTGGACCCGTTGACTAGTCAAAACTGGTCACCCCAGGTCAAAACCGGTCAACAGAGAGGGGAGGGTTGAATCCTGCCCGGTTTTGAGACTTGGGGGTTGTAATTTAGACGGTATTAAAGTTCGGGGTTGTAAATTAAACTAGGGCAAGAGTTCAGGGTTGAAATATGCACTTCTCTCTTTCTCCAGAGCGGAAATTACGCATTGCACTTCAAGCTACTAGCAAACTCTTATAAGTAAAGCGGAGTTGTGGACCATGCTAGAACTGTAAGAGTTACGCAATGTAGAGACTAAGATTCCCTGTCCTAAGCAAGTAATGAAGCAAAATAGTTAAAAGATATAATCAAATGTATACAAAGTACAAACATTGAAAAACCAACTTTACCTACTAACCAATTGACGCCGCCAGCTTCCATAACTGAAACAATGGCTTTTTGCTGCCAATTTCTATCAGAAACAAATCTTCTTATAGCATTGGGAGTAACTGTGGCTAAGTTGTTTGATGGGGTATGATCAGTGCTATTGACAACCCGTGAAATTCTTGTTGCAGCTGGCTCCAAATCCATGAAGTTTGAAATTATCGTAACAATGTGTACAAGAATCTTTTGCATCATCCTCATATTTTCTACAGTTCTATTTGACAGTTGTTCATCTGTGGCAAGCAAACTTGTCAAGGTCTTGAGCTTTACAACTGCGGCTGAATATACAAAAGAAAGGCCAGTTAAATTAGATTCATTACAGAATTAACATATATATCACCGCTATCATAACCTATGCTACAAGGAGATTCATAACATGGAGAAAGGAGTAAAGAATCAACATGAATCTAGGATAATAAATACCCAACTAAAGAAAGAATCTACCTTTCAAAAGAGCAGTAACCTTTTGCACACCTCCATAATAACTAAATACTCTACAGTTATGCACTGAGCGAGTAACAATGGTGAAACACTCCAAAACAGGTAATACTTCAGTGCTTAATCCCAGGTCTGTGGATTGCTCTGAGAGATTAGCCGAGGATTCTGGACAGCTGCTGCCTGCGAATACAGGAAACAAGATCGATCCAATTATCACCGAATCACTGCAGTTGCTAAACCTAATAAACCACTATAATTAACAGTTGGCACGGTATAACAATTGGTCATTGTTAATCTGGTATGTAGAATGCAAGTGCCCATTTTAGTGTAGTACAATGAACTTCCACAATAAAAGAAGTTGAAAATGTTCAAGAGACAGTTCAGGGAATAAATAACTGACTCAGGAATTTACGCCACACAGCCTTCCGGTGTACTTAAATTGAACCTTACAATTTCTACCTGCTTGAGAGCATCTAGCGAACATTACAAATTTAGAACTGTGTTTAACATTATTTGATTAGTGAACTAACTGCTTCCTAAGTCATATATTATCTCAATTCCCAGGTCTAGCAATTATTTTGCTCCTTTCTCACCAGTCTTGGTCTTAGATCATTCAGTGAGAATGACATACAACCATGTCCTTATAGACATATGGCAGCTTGAGAAGGTGTCAGTAGTGAGTGGAAACTTGAAAAAACATTGTATGCTAAGGTATAAGAATGGTAAACAAAGGGGCCAAGAATCTGTAGTTAAGAAAGATATATTTTCTCCAGTGGGCCCACTTACTCTCAGTAACAAATGAAGTTAAATGAGAAATCTCCTGAACGAGAATAAGGATGACCTCAGAAGGATGCCCACCAGAACATCCTATAACTGTATCATCTGATACTGATTTCCGGTCAACTGATTGATCAATACGGTGTGGCTCCCAGTCTTTAAATGCTTGTATAAAATGCAGGACAAATATTTGCAGGGACTTCTTCTTTTCAGCCTATGAAATTGTTGACATGAGAAATGGACATTTGTCATAAAATAAATAGGAAACATGCTATAGAGAAATTATAGGGTTTAAATACTGTTATAAATCATAAGTACCTCCTCGATATTATTATCTAGTTTGGAAAAATACAAATGTGTGCATCTTAAACTAATTTACATGATTTAGAATATAAATACGTTGATTCATTCATGAACTTGGACATCTCCTCTCTTTATACATTTATGATTTATGTGCAGCGGCGTGCGTGCAAGGGGCAATAATCAGTGCATAAGTGTGAAGCACTATTGATTTAGAAGGGGTTATGTTCGTTAAAATATAGGAATGACCAGCATAAGGCATCCTAATTAGTTAGAAGTGTATATTTATGTTAAGAAGATAGTTCAGATTTGATCTTGTGTTTTGGTTGTACTAGCTATCCTTTTCAGGTCACCGTCAGTATAGGCACGGCATTGCCAACTATTTTTGAATAAACAAAGAATATGCATAAGTTCTCTATAGTCTCTCCATAGACCCTTCTTTCAGTCTTAAAGCAACTCTACACAACAGTGAAGAGCCTTGCCAGCAGCAAGATGAGGACAATCTCTCAAGGCTCTGCCCTCAGAGACTTACCCAACCAAGTTCCACAATAATACAGGACTCTTATTGAGGATATTAGTCCAATTACTCACTCAGTAAATTCAACAAGAGATACTCAAGTATTAGGAAATATTTCATGTTGCACCAAAATCAGGAGATGTATGCTGACAACTTCAAGTTTGAGGCTACGGTCTGCATTTTCGCCAGGTTTTTTGCGCTACTAATCGAAGGAATGAGTGACACTATCTGCACTACGCGAGGTTTTTTGTGATATAACTGAAGGACCCAGTGACACTATCTTAGATTTAGTAGTGAGAATTTCTGTGAAGGGGTGAGTACCTTGTCGATGGCATTCTCGTACCTCTGCCAGAGTGTGTTTAAGATTCCTTCCTCACCAGTGTCACTGGAACCATATAACACAGGATTAGGATAAAATGCCCACATTCGATCGCAAAACTAGCAATACTGCACCAGCTTCTGGTACATTTCATTAAGAAACAGAAGTGGTGAATGAAAACGTCGACAGAGTTTAGTTGTTTTTCTACATTGTAACATCACGGTACGTTATGAGCTCACAATTGGTGAAATTAGGTATAAGGAACCAGGGCGATCCATTCAACTACCCAATTGCCAATGATTTAGTGTGTCTCCAGCAAAATGCTGAGCAGACCTAGTGAAATGGAAAAGGATGAATAAATTAATCAATATTTTAAATCTCTAGGATCATAGTGTTACCGTTCTACTATGAGTTAACAAATTAACAGGTGTAGCTACTTCCAATTAGCTAAGCCATTACCCCCACCTGGAGGCTTCATCCAAACAAAAGCACGAAGAACTTAACAGACTGAAGTAATAAACTAGAAAATCAAAAACCCATCCGTCACCATCCAACAGTAGGTCGAAATTAGGCAACGTAACTTGAGCATCCACCCACGCAGTTCACACGAGCAAGCCGCGTTTCCCCACCGCAAACGAGCCAATGGCAATTCGCGAGTGTTCGGGAGTAGGGCTGTGTACCTGAAGCGGACTCTGGGGGAGGGCGCGGCGGCGAACTTGTCGGCGGAGGGGGAGCCGGTGCCGCCCCCGCCTCCGCCGGGGCTGCCTCCACCGGCACCGGCGCCGCCACCGCCGGAGCCCGGCGAGGAGGGCGTCGACTTGCGGAGGAGATCAGCGACGCCCTTCACGATGTTCATCGCCCCCGATCGGACGCGGCTAGCAGCAGCAGCAGCAGCAGCAGTTCGAGCAGCGCATCACCGCCGCCTGCGCGCGCGCTCGCGGGGAAGACGACGAGCCCGCGGGATTCGTTCCGGATCCAACCCAGCCCGGACCCGATCCCCGGGTAGTGACAGGAGTGGAGACGAGGTGGGGGGGAGATCGCGTGAGGGAGATCGGAATTCGAGGAAATGTTTTGGTCTCTAGCGTGCGTGCGAAGCCTTTTTTGGTTTAGTCGGATCGAGGAGGAGTGCGAGAGGAGAGAGGGATCTGGATTAATTCTGGAAGGAAGCAACGGGGAGATGTTGGGGGAGACTCAGGGGGGCGATTGGATACAAATGTGAATTTCTATAGGGCCTTTTCCGCAAAAGGGAGTGTACAGTATGGTGAGCCAGAGTATGCTTCCTTGCGTTCTGCGCTTTTGCATGGGTAACCCTGTGGATTCTTGGATTCCCTCCCTGAGAGTTGACCCTAGTTTGCTGATGTTGAGATCGAGGATGTAGCTTGGAGCGACGAGTTTAGAGTTTTTTTATTGCAAAACCCCACCCATATATTAATTAATTAAAATTATTATAATCGTTATATAGCAAACGTCATGCAGGGCGGAAAACTATTACGAAAAACCATCATACCACGGAATAAATCACCTTCCTCTAAGAACTTTGCATTTTGAACCAAAGGCATGTGGCGAGCCGTATAATCGTGTTTGGAGTTCAGCGTAGGTCAGAGCAGTAGAGTAGCGTGTGAGTGGAATGAAGGCTCGGTGACGGTCGGCTTGTGGCCCTTAACCGGCAAAATTGTAACCTCTTGTACATATTTCTCTTCCTTCTATAAAGCTAAGGTACGCCATTGGCGTACCCTCGAAGAAAAAATAATCTACATTCGTGTAAAAAAATTACACATGTGCTTGGGCTTGTCTCTAATCACAAGCTACACTCAACGGATATCCTAGTAGTAGGGATGAAGTTTGTCGAGGACTCCAATGTGCCCATCTTCATGCATTCACATAGACAACACTAATCATTCGTTGATATATGAAATGTGTTTGCATAACTTCCTTTGTGCCACCTAACATCCATCTTATCATGCTCACTCCACTCCTTTAAAGCACTGGTGAAGAGTATCAGCCACATAGCTATGATGCACTCTTGACATGTTTGCTCTTGAATATCATGTGTATGATTATGCCAGAGTAAAAGTTCTACGACTCTAATATGTGTCAAACAATTAACCACGAGAACGAGAAATCAAAAAATGGGTGAAAAACAATATTCAAGAAAAAAGGAAGATTGCTAGTCTATCATAAAGGGTTTCTCGACATCTGAACTATATGAATCTATATGTGAACCGAAATTTGCAAACCTTCAACATTCCATGAAGGATTGGGTTGGTGCAACAACAGCATCATCAACATCCTTCCCGATAAAAAATTATTCTTCTAGCGTTTCACAACAATTTATTCAGTCCTTCTTGCGATCGAGAAGAGCAAGTGTCAGGGAAAGAGATAACATAAGGAATTGATGATTGGGATCTTAGAATGATAAATAAAAGTTAAGTGTACAATGGAGAGGGCCATGGTCCACCTGTACCTACGGTGGAGGCAAAACGGATATGTATAACTTGCGGGGGTTTTTTTCACTTACAAGATTTACATTGTCAACGTGTGTGTAGAAATAGGCGATGAATGCTCTAGTTGATATCACAATGAGCCCATGATCATTTTGGAACATATGTCGTGCCTATTTAAAACCATTTCTTCTTATCCGCAGTACTGATCATTTTTCCATCTTGATGACTTGACTATCAAAGGCATCGAGGATGCCCTGCTTGATCATGGTGGCCAGGGAGCATTGGAGCTTTCTCAGCTGGGGGGTGCAGCTCTTCCGGATGCTTGAAGTCCCTAGGTTGCCTATTAGGGTGTTAGTGGTGATTATGTTAGCTCGGCCTCTTAGTGCACCACGTAGTGGTCTGATACGTCTCCAACGTATTTATAATTTTTGATTGTTCCATGCTATTATATTATCAACCTTGGATGTTTTATATGCATTTATATGTTAATTTATATGATTTTTGGGACTAACCTATTAACCCAGAGCCCAGTGCCAGTTTCTGTTTTTTCCTTGTTTTAGAGTATCACAGAAAAGGAAAATCAAACGGAGTCCAATTGACCTGAAACTTCACGGAACTTATTTTTTGACCAGAAGAAGCCCACGGAGTATCGGAGATGGACCAGGAGAGTCCCGGGCTGCCCACGAGGATGGGGGCGTGCCCACCCCCCTGGGCGCGCCCCTGTCTTGTGGACAACCCGGAGATCCACCGACGTACTTCTTCCTCCTATATATACTCATATACCCTAATAACTTCGAGGAGCAGAATAGGTCGGGAGTTCCGCCGCCAGAAGCTTCCGTAGCCAGCGAAAATCAATCTAGACCCGTTCTGGCACCCTGCCGGAGGGGGAATCCCTATCCGGTGGCCATCTTCATCATCCCGACGCTCTCCATGACGAGGAAGGAGTAGTTCACCCTCGGGGCTGAGGGTATGTACCAGTAGCTATGTGTTTGATCTCTCTCTCTCTCTCTCTCATGTTCTTGAGGTGGTACGATCTTGATGTATCGCGAGCTTTGCTATTGTAGTTGGATCTTATGATGTTTCTCCCCCTCTACTCTCTTGTAATGGATTGAGTTTTCCCTTTGAAGTTATCTTATCGGATTGAGTCTTTAAGGATTTGAGAACACTTGATGTATGTCTTGCGTGGGATACCCGTGGTGACAATGGGGTATTCTATTGATCCACTCGATGTATGTTTTGGTGATCAACTTGCAGGTTCCGCCCATGAACCTATGCATAGGGGTTGGCACACATTTTCATCTTGACTCTCCGGTAGAAACTTTGGGGCACTCTTTGAAATTCTTTGTGTTGGTTGAATAGATGAATCTGAGATTGTGTGATGCATATCATATAATCATAGCCACGGATACTTGAGGTCACATTGGAGTATCTAGGTGACATTAGGGTTTTGGTTGATTTGTGTCTTAAGGTGTTATTCTAGTACGAACTCTATGATAGATTGAACGGAAAGAATAGCTTCGTGTTATTTTACTACGGACTCTTGAATAGATTGATCAGAAAGGATAACTTTGAGGTGGTTTCGTACCCTACCATAATCTCTTCGTTTGTTCTCCGCTATTGGTGACTTTGGAGTGACTCTTTGTTGCATGTTGAGGGATAGTTATATGATCCAATTATGTTATTATTGTTGAGAGAACTTGCACTAGTGAAAGTATGAACCCTAGGCCTTGTTTCCTAGCATTGCAATACCGTTTGTGCTCACTTTTACCATTAGTTACCTTGTTGTTTTTATATTTTCAGATTACAAAAACATTTATATACCATCCATATACCACTTGTATCACCATCTCTTAGCCGAACTAGTGCACCTATACAATTTACCATTGTATTGGGTGTGTTGGGGACACAAGAGACTCTTTGTTATTTGGTTGCAGGGTTGCTTGAGAGAGACCATCTTCATCCTACGTGTCCTACGGATTGATAAACCTTAGGTCATCCACTTGAGGGAAATTTGCTACTGTCCTACAAACCTTTGCACTTGGAGGCCCAACAACGTCTACAAGAAGAAGGTTGTGTAGTAGACATCAAGCTCTTTTCTGGCGCCGTTGCCGAGGAGGCAAGGAAAGCGGCACTAACAACCCGTCAACTAAGCTCTTTTTTGGCGCCGTTGACGGGGAGGTTAGCGTTTGAAGGTATATCTTTAGATCTTGCAATCGAATCTTTTTGTTTCTTGTTTTATCACTAGTTTAGTTTATTAAAAAAAATAAAAAAATGGAATTGAGGATACCTCATATGCTTCATCTTTTTACTATCTTTCATGAGAATAAGGATTCCGGTAATTGTGCTCAAGTGCTAGAAGAAGAATGCATTAGAATGTTTGGCACTAAATATTTGAATGATGACCATGATTGCAATGTTGTTAGTATGAATTCCTTGAATATCCATGATGCTAATGATATGCAAAGCCACAAGCTTGGGGAAGCTATGTTTGATGAAGATGATATTTTTTGTCCCCCAAGTTTTGATGAGCAAATTTATTGTGATGAAAGCATGCCTCCTATTTATGATGATTATATTGATGAAAGTGGATTTGGAGAGGTCATGACTTTATTTAGTGATGAATCCACTATTTCGGAAGAGGTTCCAATTGATTATGAGAACAAAGTTGCTATCTATGATGATTATTGTGATGACTTGTATGCTATAAAGAATAATGATATCTATGAAACTTGTCATCATGATTTTAACTTTCAATTGAATTATGCCTCACATGATAGTTATTTTGTTGAGCTTGCTCCCACTACTATTCATGAGAAGAAATTTGCTTATGTGGAGAGTAATAAAAATCCTATGCTTGTAGATCATGATAAGAATGCTTTATGTGATGGTTATATTATGAATTAATTCATGATGCTACTGGAAATTATTATGAGGGAGGAATATATGCTTGTAGGAATTGCAATAATATCAAGTTTCCTCTCTATGTGTTGAAAATCTTAAAGTTATGCTTGTTTTGCCCTCCTATGCTGGTTGATTATTGTTCTCATAAGTTGTTTGCTCACAAAATCCATATGCATAGGAAGTGGGTTAGACTTAAATGTGATAGTCATATTCTTCATGATGCTCTCTTTATGTTACAATTCTTATCTTTTATGTGAGCATCGTTGAAATCATCATGCCTAGCTAGGGGCGTTAAACGATAGCGCTTGTTGGGAGGCAACCCAATTTTATTTTAGCTCCTTGCTTTTTGATCCTGTTTAGCAATAAATAATTTATCTAGACTCTATTATTATTGAGTTTTTATGTTTAGTTTAGTGTTTGTGCCAAGTAGAACCTTTGGGAAGACTTGGATGAAGTCTTTGTGATCTTGCTGTAAAAATCAGAAACTTTAGCGCTCACGAGAATTGCTGTCATTTTTTACTGGAAAGTGCTATTTAGTTAATTCTTTTTGAAGATGATTAATAGACAAATTACTCAGGTCCACCAATTTATTTGAGAATTTTATGAGTTCCATAAGTATACATTTGATACAGATTACTACAGACTGTTCTGTTTTTGACAGATTCTATTTTCTATGTGTTGTTTGCTTATTTTGATGAATCCATGAGTAGTATCGGAGGGTATGAACCATAGAGAAGTTGGGATATAGTAGATATTACACCAATATGAATTTACAATGAGTTCACAACAGTACCTAAGTGGTGATTTATTTTCTTACACTAACGGAGCTTACGAGTTTTCTGTTAAGTTTTGTGTTGTGAAGTTTCCAAGTTTTGGGTAAAGATTCGATGGACTATGGAATAAGGAGTGGAAAGAGCATAAGCTTGGGGATTCCCAAGGCACCCCAAGGTAATATTCAAGGACAACCAAGAGTCTAAGCTTGGGGATGCCCCGGAAGGCATCCCCTTTTTCGTCTTCGTTCATCGGTAACTTTACTTGGAACTATATTTTTATTCGCCACATAATATGTGTTTTGCTTGGAGCTTCATTTTATTTTCTTTTGTTTTGCTTGCTGTTTGAATAAAATAACAAGATCTGAAATTCTTAAATGTTAGAGAGTCTTCACATAGTTGCATAATTATTCATTTACTCATTGATCTTCACTTATATCTTTCGGAGTAGTTTGCCATTTGCTCTAGTGCTTCACTTATATCTTTTAGAGCACGGCGGTGGTTTTATTTTATAGAAATAGATGAACTCTCATGATTCACTTATATCATTTTGAGAGTCTCTAAACAGCATGGTAGTTTGCTTTGGTTATGAATTTAGTCCTAATATGATGGGCATCCAAGAGGAATATAATAAAAACTTTCATATAAAGTGCATTGAATACTATGAGAAGTTTGATACTTGATGATTGTTTTGAGATATGAAGATGGTGATATTAGAGTCATGCTAGTTGAGTAGTTGTGAATTTGAGAAATACTTGTGTTGAAGTTTGTGATTCCCGTAGCATGCATGTATGGTGAACCGTTATGTGATGAAGTCGGAGCATGATTTATTTATTGATTGCCTTCCTTATGAGTGATGGTCGGGGACGAGCGATGGTCTTTTTCTACCAATCTATCCCCCTAGGAGCATGCGCGTAGTACTTTGTTTCGATAACTAATCGATTTTTTCAATAAGTATGCGAGTTCTTTATGACTAATGTTGAGTCCATGGATTATATGCACTCTCACCCTTCCACCATTGCTAGCCTCTCTAGTACCGCGCAATTTTGCCGGTACCTTAAACCCACCATATACCTTCCTCAAAACAGCCACCATACCTACCTATTATGGCATTTCCATAGCCATTCCGAGATATATTGCCATGCAACTTTTCACCATTCCATTTATTATGACACGCTCCAATCATTGTCATATTTGCTTCACATGATCATGTAGTTGACATCGTATTTGTGGCAAAGCCACCGTTCATAATTCTTTCATACATGTCACTCATGAATCATTGCACATACCGGTACACCGCCGGAGGCATTCATATAGAGTCATATCTTGTTCTAAGTATTAAGTTGTAATTCTTGAGTTGTAAGTAAATAAAAGTGTGATGATCATCATTATTAGAGCATTGTCCCAGTGAGGAAAGGATGATGGAGACTATGATTCTCCCACAAGTCAGGATGAGACTCCGGACGAAAGATAAAAAAAGAGGCCAAAAAAGGAAATAAAATAAAATGAAACAAAAAAATGAGAGAAAAAGAGAGAAGGGGCAATGCTACTATCCTTTTACCACACTTGTGTTTCAAAGTAGCACCATGATCTTCATGATAGAGAGTCTCCTATGTTGTCAATTTCATATACTAGTGGGAATCTTTCATTATAGAACTTGGCTTGTATATTCCAATGATGGGCTTCCTCAAAATGCCCTAGGTCTTCGTGAGCAAGCGAGTTGGGTGCACACCCACTTAGTTTCTTTTTGAGCTTTCATACACTTATAGCTCTAATGCATCCGCTGCATGGCAATCCCTACTCACTCACATTGATATCTATTGATGGGCATCTCCATAGCCCGTTGATACGCCTAGTTGATGTGAGACTATCTTCCCCTCTTTTTGTCTTCTCCACAACCACCAGTCTATTCCACATATAGTGCTATATCCATGGCTCACGCTCATACATTGCATGAAGATTGAAAAAGTTTGAGAACATAAAAAGTATGAAACAATTGCTTGGCTTGTCATTGGGGTTGTGCATGATTTAAATATTTTGTGTGATGAAGATAGAGCATAGCCAGACTATATGATTTTGTAGGGATAGCTTTCTTTGGCCATGTTATTTTGAGAAGACATGATTGCTTGGTTAGTATGCTTGAAGTATTATTATTTTTATGTCAATATTAAACTTTTGTCTTGAATCTTATGGATCTGAATATTCTTCACACAATAAAGAAGATTACATGGATAAATATGTTAGGTAGCATTCCACATCAAAAATTCTGTTTTTATCATTTACCTACTCGAGGACGAGCGGGATATAAGCTTGGGGATGCTGATACGTCTCCAACGTATCTATAATTTTTTATTGTTCCATGCTATTATATTATCAATTGATATGTCTCCGACGTATCTACTTTTCCAAACACTTTTGCCCTTGTTTTGGACTCTAACTTGCATGATTTTAATGGAACTAACCCGGACTGACGCTGTTTTCAGCAGAATTGATATGGTGTTATTTATGTGCAGAAACAAAAATTCTCGGAATGACCAGAAACTTCATGGAACATCTATTCGGAAATAATAAAAAATGCTTGCAAAAGATGAAGACCAGGGGGCCCACCACCTGTCCACGAGGGCGCGCCCCTACCTCATGGGGCCCCTGGAGCTCCTCCGACCTCAACTCCAACACTATATATTTGCTTTCGGGGAGAAAAAAAATCAGAGAGAAGAATTCATCGCGTTTTACGATACGGAGCCGCCGCCAAGCCCTAAAACCTCTCGGGAGGGCTGATCTGGAGTCCGTTCGGGGCTCCGGAGAGAGGAATCCATCGCCATCGTCATCA
Organism: Triticum aestivum; assembly: GCF_018294505.1. NCBI lineage: Eukaryota > Viridiplantae > Streptophyta > Magnoliopsida > Poales > Poaceae > Triticum > Triticum aestivum. Next base: position 111,817,790 of record NC_057809.1, read on the forward strand.
TCAACCATCCTCCATCACCAATTTCATGATGCTCACCGCCGTGTGTGAGTAATTCCATCGTAGGCTTGCTGGACGGTGATTGGTTGGATGAGATCTATCATGTAATCGAGTTAGTTTTGTTAGGGTTTGATCCCTAGTATCCACTATGTTTCGAGATTGATGTTGCTATGACTTTGCTATGCTTAATGCTTGTCACTAGGGCCCGAGTGCCATGATTTCAGATCTGAACCTATTATGTTTTCATCAATATATGAGAGTTCTTGATCCTATCTTGCAAGTCTATAGTCACCTATTATGTGTTATGATCCGTTAACCCCGAAGTGACAATAATCGGGATACTTACCGATGATGACCATAGTTTGAGGAGTTCATGTATTCACTATGTGTTAATGCTTTGGTCCGGTACTCTATTAAAAGGAGGCCTTAATATCCCTTAGTTTCCATTAGGACCCCGCTGCCACGGGAGGGTAGGACAAAAGATGGCATGCAAGTTCTTTTCCATAAGCACGTATGACTATATTCGGAATACATGCCTACATTACATTGATGAAATGGAGCTAGTTCTGTGTCACCCTATGTTATGATTGTTACACGATGAACCGCATCCGGCATAATTCTCCATTACTGATCCATTGCCTACGAGCTTTCCATATATTGTTCCTCGCTTATTTACTTTTCCGTTGCTATTGTTACAATCACTACAAAATACCAAAAACATTACTTTTGCTACCATTACCACTACTATCATATTACTTTGCTACTAAATACTTTGCTGCAGATATTAAGTTTCCAGGTGTGGTTGAATTGACAACTCAGCTGCTAATACTTGAGAATATTCTTTGGCTCCCTTTGTGTCGAATCAATAAATTTGGGTTGAATACTCTACCCTCGGAAACTGTTGTGATCCCCTATACTTGTGGGTTATCAAGACTATTTTCTGGCGCCGTTGCCGGGGAACATAGCTCTATTCTTTGAGTCACTTGGGATTTATATCTGCTTATCATTATGAAGAAACAAGCTGCTTTAAGGGATATATATAATTTTGTGCAAATTGAAGAAGAGAGTCTCCCACAAGCTTGGGGGAGGCTTCTCAAGTTACTTAATGTTTTGCCTGATCATCCTCTTAAGAAAAATGAAATACTTGATATCTTTTATAATGGACTAACCGATGCCTCCAGAGATTACCTGGATAGTTGTGCTGGTTCTATTTTCAGGGAAAGAACACCGGATGAAGCTGAAATTCTATTGAATAATATGTTGACAAATGAAAATAATTGGACACTTCCTGAGCCAGCTCCTGAGCCTATTCCTAAACCAACTCCGAAGAAGAGGGGTATTCTATTTCTCAGTCCTGAAGATATGCAAGAGGCAAAGAAATCTATGAAAGAAAAAGGTATTAAAGCTGAAGATGTTAAGAATTTACCTCCTATTGAAGAAATACACGGTCTTAATTTACCTCCCGTTGAAGAAACATATGATCTTAATCCTTCACCTATTGAAGAAACTCATGGTCTTGATAACCCAACACAGGTAGTAAAGGTAAATTCTCTCTATAGATATGATAAAGCTGAAGTCTCATTTACTAAGTTTGCTAGCCCATGCTTAGATGAGTTTGATAAATTTATGGTTAAGCAAGAAGACTTTAATGCTTATTTTGGTAGACAACTGAAATACAATTCAAATATGCTTGACCACTTGGGTGATTATATGGCTAACATCAAAGGTGAACTTAAACTTATTAGTAAACATGCTTCTATGGTTACCACTTAAGTAGAACAAATACTCAAAGCTCAAAATGATTTGCCCAATGGATTGAATAGTAAGAATAATGATAATTCTGTTAGAGTTATGACTAGAGGTGGTAGAATGACTCAGGACCTTTGTATCCTGATGGCCATCCTAAGAGAATTGAGCAAGATTCTCAGAGAAATAATGTGGATGCACCTAGTCCTTCTAAAAGGAAGAAAAAGAAAAATGATAGGACTTTGCATGCTTCTAGTGAACCTATTATTGAAACACCTGAGAATCCAAATGATATTTCTATCTCTGATGCTGAAACACAATCTGGTAATGAACCTGAAACTAGTGATAATGGTAATGATAATGTTCATGATGATACTCAACCTAGTAATGATAACGATATAGAAATTGAACCTGCTGTTGATCTTGATAACCCACAATCAAAGAATCAACGTTATGATAAGAAAGACTTTGTTGCTAGGAAACACGGTAAAGAAAGAGAACCATGGGTTCAGAAACCTATGCCTTTTCCTCCCAAACCATCCAAGAAAAAGGATGAGGAGGATTTTGAGCGCTTTGCTGAAATGATTAGACCTATCTTTTTGCGTATGCGATTAACTGATATGCTCAAAATGAATCCTTATGCTAAGTATATGAAAGAAATTGTTACAAATAAAAGAAAGATACCGGAAGCTGAAATTTTCACCATGCTTGCTAATTATACTTTTAAGGGTGGAATACCAAAGAAAATTGGAGATCCAGGAGTACCCACTATACCATGCTCCATTAAAACAAACTATGTTAAAACTGCTTTATGTGATCTTGGAGCCGGTGTTAGTGTTATGCCTCTCTCTTTATATCATAGAATTGATTTGAATAAGTTGACACCTACTGAAATATCTTTGCAAATGGCTGATAAATCAACTGCTATACCTGTCGGTATTTGTGAGGATGTGCCTGTTGTAGTTGCAAACGTTACTATTTTAACGGACTTTGTTATTCTTGATATTCCCGAGGACGATAGTATGTCTATTATTCTTGAAAGACCCTTTTTGAATACTGCAGGGGCTGTTATTGATTGCACTAAAGGCAATGTCACTTTTCATGTTAATGGTAATGAGCATACGGTACACTTTCCAAGGAAACAACCTCAAGTTCATAGTATCAACTCTATTGGAAAAATTCCATCGATTATATTTGGAGGTTTTGAATTTGCTCTTCCTACTGTCAAGAAGAAATATGATATTCTTATTATTGGGGATGTGCATATCCCCGTTGAGGTAACATAGTGTTATTCGAAATTTCTCCGGTTCCATGTTATTCGGAATGAGTTCGTTAACAAGACTTGATCAACCTTGTTAGTGGATTCCTTTTGATGATCATGAGATGGATGAAACTAGAAGACACAACCTTATGTACCCTCCTTTTACTTTATGTTATTTATATTAAATAAAATAAAAATAGTATTTTTCTGTCTGTTATGTGATTTATCCGTGCAATATAAAAATACCCCGAAAATAAAAGTTCTCCAAATGCCCTGAAATTTAAATATGATTTTTTCTGGAATATTTGAGAATATTTGGCACCGAGAACACAACAGGGGGGTCATCCACCTGGCCACGAGGGTGGAGGGCGCGCCCTACCCCCCTGGGCGCCCCCCTGCCTCGTGGGCCCACGGTGGCCCCCCTCCACTTATCCTTGCACCCACACACTCCTTCTTCCTCCCACAAACACGAATATTCAGCTCAAACCCGAGTCCAAGCTCATTTTGCTGCCATTTTCGATCTCCTTGCTCAAAGCACCTCTCACAAAACTGCTTGGGGAGATTGTTCCTTGGTATGTGACTCCTCAATTGGTCCAATTAGTTTTCGTTCTAGTGATTTATTCATTGCAAAATTGTGCTGCTTAGGTGACCCTGTTCTTGAGCTTGCATGTCAAATTTATATGGTCAAAAGTAGTTTTGATGCATGATATAGGCTCTAGGCACTTGTAGGAGTAGTTGCCATCAATATTATTGAGTTTGGTTCACTTTTATTTTGAAGCTGCTAAAAATTTCAGAAATTTTTCAGAGAAAGAAATATGTTTAGGAAAATGTACCAAGGTGGCTCTTCAAGGAAACAAGAACCCAGGCTTGCAATGTGTGATGCTGATGATGAGCCACCAAGAAACGCTCCAGTGCGTCCTTGTGAATGGCCTTCGGAAAATTGTATGGATCGAGCGGAAATTAAGGAAGAATTTAACGCATATTTGCGTAACACTGATCTTGTGAGCTTCGAGGAAGAAAAGTGCAGCCAGTATCACTATCTCACTAGTTCCTTTGTGAGGAGGATTGAATGTTCATCTTCACGTAATTCTCCAACTATCCTGTTTGGTCTTTATGAAAATTCTTACACTATGGACTTAGAGGATTTTACCACTGCTCGCAAACTTCCACAATGGGGTAGTGTCAGGGAACCTCGCAAATATGAATTTAGAGATTTTCTTGCTAGTATAACTATGGGGGAATCTAGATATATAACACAAGCTACCATAGGGAGCATTCATTTTCCTGCTATACATTATTTTGCTCTCTTCATAGGTAGATGCATTAACGGTAAAGATGAAGCATGTCACATGTGTGTCCCTGACCTCAGTATTCTTAGGAGTGCTGTGTTGGGAGATAAATCTTATAATTTGGGAGCCATTGTTGCACGTAGGTTGCATCTGAATAGATTTAATGGAGATTTCTTTGGTGGAATTTATGCAACCCGCTTAGCTGATTTTCTTGGTGTAACTATACGTAATGATGATATTGAATTACCTCCTGCTTACCTAGACTTTAATGCTATGGTTCACCACCAGTTTGTCGAGAGGAATGAATCACCTCTCCAGTATCGTTTAATCTTTGACAGACGTCGTGCTGTCCGTATTACTCTCCCTGCTCCTGCCTTCTTTGATTATCAGGCAAAAGGAAGATATGTTATTACCAGAGAGGAGGCAGATGAGTACGAGAGGAGGGCGGAGGCCGCTCGTCGCCACGCTGCAGCTCAGGAGGCGATAGCCGCTGCATCTCAGTACGACCCCAACTATTACTATGGATATCCGCCAGGCCAACCGTGGCCATAGACCAACTTAGGCCAAAAGCCTAAGCTTGGGGGAGTACGCATTTCTCACCGACATTATATTCATGTTCACACACTCATTGCTAGATGTCGGTGCTCATACTTTTTCATTGTATCATCCATGCTAGTTTATTTTCCTTTTTATGCTCTCTTCTTGTGTGTATAAACCTTAAGAAAAACCAAAAAAATTAGTTGTAGCTTTTAATTAGTTTACTTTCCATGCTTGTAGTAGTAATTAAAAAAAGAAAAACCCAAACAGATTTCCTTTTCTTCTTTTACTTGTTGGGAGCTTTCCCGTGTAAATAGTTTTATTTCCTTTCTTTTCTTTGGGGGTCGATAGGAGAAGACCATAATTAAATTGTTGAAGTAGCTCTTATATGCATTATTGTTGATCTAACAAAAGAGCCCATATTGCCTTGTCTTCTCCTGTTTATTGAATGCTTGCAGATTCCAGCTTAGTCCAATGCACGTGCACTATTATTATTATTCACATCATTCGGTCGTGCAAGTGAAAGGCAATAATGATGATATATGATGGACTTACTGAGATGAGAAAAGCTGGTATGAACTCGACCTCCTTGTTTTTGTAAATATGATTAGTTCATCGTTCCTGATTCAGCCTATTATGAAAAAACATGTTTGCAATGACAACTAGAGATCATAGTTTCTTGTGCCATGCTTGATTAGCTAGGAGCTTATAATGGTTTACCTTGTGTGCCAACATGCTATTAAAATGGTTGTGATGTGGTATGATAGGGTGGTATCCTCCTCTGAATGATTTAAGTCACTTGACTTGGCGCATGTTCACGCATGTAGTTGAAACAAAATCAACATAGCCTTCACGATATTTATGTTCATGGTGGATTATATCCTACTCATGCTTGCATTCGGTGTTGATTAATTTTAATGCATGTTCATGACTGTTGTCGCTCTCTAGCTGGTCACTTCCCAGTCTTTTGCTAGCCTTCACCTGTACTAAGCAGGAATACTGCTTGTGCATCCAACTCCATAAACCCCAAAGTTATTCCATACAAGTCCACCATACCTACCTATATACAGTATCTACTTGCCGTTCCAAGTAAATTTGTATGTGTCGAACTCTAAACCTTCAAATAAATATCCTGTTTTTTATGCTCGAATAGCTCATGTATCAACTAGGGCTATCCATATCTTCCATGTTAGGCGAGTTATTCTTAAGAGGAGTGGACTCCGCTCCTCACTCACGAGAAAGTGGCTGGTCACCGGGATGCCTAGTCCCATGCTTTATGCAAACTAAATCAAAATAATTGCAAACAAAACTCCCACTGGGACTCTTGTTAGTTGGAGGCACTCATTGTTTCGAGCAAGCCATGGATCGATGCTTGTTGGTGGAGGGGGAGTATAAACTTTACCATTCTGTTTGGGAACTGCCTATAATGTGTGTAGCATGGAAGATATTGCCATCTCTTGGTTGTTATGTTGACAATGAAAGTATACCGCTCAAAATATTATTCATCTCTATTTCAAAACCGAGCTCTGGCACCTCTACAAATCCCTGCTTCCCTCTGCGAAGGGCCTATCTATTTACTTTCATGTTGAGTCATCATCTTCTTATTAAAAAGCACCAGTTGGAGAGCACCGCCGTCATTTGCATTCATTACTGTTAGTTTACATTGAGTATGACTTGACTGGATCTCTTTTACCAGGAATTACAATGTCTAGTCAGTCCTTGATCTTTAAAGGTGCTGTGCATTTATGTTTTGCGGTCTCAGAAAGGCCTAGCGAGATACCATCTTGTTATATCATATTATGATTGTTTTGAGAAAGTGTTGTCATCCGAGATTTATTATTATAGCTCGCTAGTTTATGATGCCATTGATATGAGTAAACTTGAGACCTAAGCGTTATTGTGAATATGGTTAGTTCATAATCTTTGCTGAAAACTTGAATGCTGGCTTTACATATTTACAACAACAAGAGCAAACAGAGTTTGTAAAAGTTTTTCTTTATCACTTTCAGTTTTTCAACTGAATTGCTTAAGGACAAGCAAAGGTTTAAGCTTGGGGGAGTTGATACGTCTCCGACGTATCTACTTTTCCAAACACTTTTGCCCTTGTTTTGGACTCTAACTTGCATGATTTGAATGGAACTAACCCGGACTAACGCTGTTTTTAGCAGAATTGCTATGGTGTTATTTATGTGCAGAAACAAAAGTTCTTGGAATGACCTAAAACTTCACGGAACACCTATTCGGAAATAATAAAAAAATCCCTGCAAAAGATGAAGACCAGGGGGCCCACCACCTGTCCACGAGGGTGGGGGCACGCCTACCCCCTAGGGCGCGCCCCCTACCTCGTGGCCCCCCTGGAGCTCCTCCAACCTCAACTCCAACTCTACATATTTGCTTTCGGGGAGAAAAAAATCAGAGAGAAGAATTCATCGTGTTTTACGATACGGAGCCGCCGCCAAGCCCTAAAACCTCTCAGGAGGGCTGATCTGGAGTCCGTTCGGGGCTCCGAAGAGGGGAATCCATCGCCATCGTCATCATCAACCATCCTCCATCACCAATTTCATGATGCTTGATAACCCACAAGTATAGGGGATCGCAACAGTTTTCGAGGGTAGAGTATTCAACCCAAATTTATTGATTCGACACAAGGGGAGCCAAAGAATATTCTCAAGTATTAGCATCTGAGTTGTCAATTCAACCACACCTGGAAACTTAATATCTGCAGCAAAGTATTTAGTAGCAAAGTAATATGATAGTAGTGGTAACGGTAGCAAAAGTAATGTTTTTGGTATTTTGCAGTGATGATAGCAATAGCAACGGAAAAGTAAATAAGCGAAGAACAATATATGGAAAGCTCGTAGGCAATGGATTGGTGATGGAGAATTATGCCGGATGCGGTTCATCATGCAACAGTCATAACCTAGGGTGACACAGAACTAGCTCCAGTTCATCAATGTAATGTAGGCATGTATTCCGAATATAGTCATACATGCTTATGGAAAAGAACTTGCATGACATCTTTTGTCCTACCCTCCCATGGCAGCGGGGTCCTAATGGAAACTAAGGGATATTAAGGCCTCGTTTTAATAGAACCGGAACAAAGCATTAACACATAGTGAATACATGAACTCCTCAAACTACGGTCATCACCGGTAAGTATCCTGATTATTGTCAATTAGGGGTTAACGGATCATAACACATAATAGTTGACTATAGACTTGCAAGATAGGATCAAGAACTCTCATATATTGATGAAAACATAATAGGTTCAGATCTGAAATCATGGCACTTGGGCCCCAGTGACAAGCATTAAGCATAGCAAAGTCATAGCAACATCAATCTCAGAACATAGTGGATAGTAGGGATCAAACCCTAACAAAACTAACTCGATTACATGATAGATCTCATCCAACCCATCACCATCTAGCAAGCCTACGATGGAATTACTCATGCACGGCGGTGAGCATCATGAAATTGGTGATGGAGGATGGTTGATGAAGACGATGGCGACGGATTCCCCTCTCCGGAGCCCCGAACGGACTCCAAATCAGCCCTCCCGAGAGGTTTTAGGGCATGGCGGTGGCTTCGTATCGTAAAACGCGATGAATTCTTCTCTCTGATTTTTTCTCCCCGAAACCAAATATATAGAGTTAGAGTTGAGGTGGGAGGAGCTCCAGGGGGCCCCCGAGGTAGGGCCGCGCCCTAGGGGGGCAGGCGCGCCCCCCACCCTCGTGGACAGGTGGTGGCCCCCCTAGCCTTCATCTTTTGCAAGGATTTTTTATTATTTTTGAAAAGTTGTTCCGTAAAGTTTCAGGTCATTCCGAGAACTTTTGTTTTTGCACATAAATAACACCATGGTAATTCTGCTGAAAACAGCGTCAGTCCGGGTTAGTTCCATTCAAATCATGCAAGTTAGAGTCTAAACAAGGGCAAAAGTGTTTGGAAAAGTAGATACGGCGGAGATGTATCAACTCCCCCAAGCTTAAACCCTTGCTTGTCCTCAAGCAATTCAGTTGATAAACTGAAAGTGATAAAGAAAAACTTTTACAAACTCTATTTGCTCTTATTGTTGTAAATATGTAAAGCCAACATTCAAGTTTTTAGCAAAGATTATGACTAACCACATTCACAATAACGCTCAGGTCTCAAGTTTACTCATATCAATGGCATAATCAACTAGCGAGCAATAATAATAAATCTCGGATGACAACACTTTCTCAATACAATCATAATATGATATAACAAGATGGTATCTCGCTAGCCCTTTTTGAGACCGCAAAACATAAATGCAGAGCACCTTTAAAGATCAAGGACTGACTAAACATTGTAATTCATGGTAAAAGAGATCCAGTCAAGTCATACTCAACGTAAACTAACAGTAATGAACGCAAATGACAGCGGTGCTCTCCAATTGGTGCTTTTTAATAAGAAGATGATGACTTAACATGAAAGTAAATAGATAGGCCCTTCGCAGAGGTAAGCAGGGATTTGTAGAGGTGCCAGAGCTCGGTTTTGAAATAGAGGTGAATAATATTTTGAGCGGTATACTTTCATTGTCAACATAACAACCAAGAGATGGCGATATCTTCCATGCTACATGACACGTCTCCAACATATCTATAATTTTTGATTGCTCCATGTTATATTTATCTACTGTTTTGGACTATATTGGGCTTTATTTTCCACTTTTATATTATTTTTGGGACTAACCTATTAACCGGAGGCCCAACCCAGAATTGCTGTTTTTTTGCCTATTTCAGTATTTTGGAGAAACAGAAGATCAAACGGAGTCCAAACGGAATAAAACCTTCGGGAACATGATTTTCTCACCGAACATGATCTAGGAGACTTGGACCGTACTCCAAGGAGTCAAAGAGGCGGTCATCAGGGTGGGGGCGCGCCCACCCCCCTAGGGCGCGCCCCCTGCCTCGTGGGCCCCTCGGTGCTCCACCAACGTACTCCTTCCTCCTATATATACCTACGTACCCCCAAACGAACAGATACAGAGCCAAAAACCTAATTCCACCGCCGCAACTTTCTGTATCCACGAGATCCCATCTTGGGGCCTCTTCCGGAGCTCCGCCGGAGAGGGCCGTCATCACGGAGGGCTTCTACATCATCATAGCCTCTCCGATGAAGTGTGAGTAGTTTACCTCAGACCTTCGGGTCCATAGTTAGTAGCTAGATGGCTTCTTCTCTCTTTTTCGATCTCAATACAAAGTTCTTCCCCTCTCTTGTGGAGATCTATTCGATGTAATCTTCTTTTTGCGGTATGTTTGTTGAGACCGATGAATTATGGATTTATGATCAAGTTTATCTATGAATAATATTTGAATCTTCTCTGAATTATTTTATGTATGATTGGTTATCTTTGCAAGTCTCTTCGAATTATCCGTTTGGTTTGGCCAACTAGATTGGTAGTTCTTGCCATGGGAGAAGTGCTTAGCTTTGGGTTCGATCTTGCGGTGTCCTTTCCCAGTGACAGAAGGGGCAGCAAGGCAAGTATTGCATCGTTGCCATCGAGGATAACAAGATGGGGTTTATTTCATATTGCATGAATTTATCTCTCTACATCATGTCATCTTGCTTAAAGTGTTACTCTGTTTTTAACTTAATACTCTAGATGCATGCTGGATAGCGGTCGATGAGTGGAGTAATAGTAGTAGATGCAGAATCGTTTCGGCCTACTTGTCACGGACGTGATGCCTATATACATGATCATGCCTAGATATTCTCATAACTATGCTCAATTCTGTCAATTGCTCAACAGTAATTTGTTCACCCACCGTAGAATACTTATGCTCTTAAGAGAAGCCACTAGTGAAACCTATGGCCCCTGGGTCTATTCTCATCATATTAATCTCCATCACTTTAATCTTGCTTTGCTTTTTTACTTTGCCTTTTACTTTTCACTTTGCATCTCTATACCAAAAATATTATATCTATCAGATCTCACTCTCGTAAGTGACCGTGAAGGGATTGACAACCCCTAATCGCGTTGGTTGTGAGTAGCTATCGTTTTGTGCAGGTACGAGGGACTTGAGCGTGGCCTCCTACTGGATTGATACCTTGGTTCTCAAAAACTGAGGGAAATACTTACGCTACTCTGCTGCATCATCCCTTCCTCTTCGGGGAAATCCAACGCAAGCTCAAGAGGTAGCAAGAAGAATTTCTGGCGCTGTTGCCGGGGAATCTACGCAAAAAGTCAACATACCAAGTACCCATCACAATCCCTATCTCTCGCATTACATTATTTGCCATTTGCCTCTCGTTTTCCTCTCCCCCACTTCACCCTTGCCATTTTATTCGCCGTCTCTCTCTCTCTCTCTCTCTCTCTCTCTCTCTCTATCCTCCCTCTCTATTTTTCCCTTTTTGCCCGCTTGCCTTTTGTTTGCCCGTGTGTTGGATTGCTTGCTTGTCGCTATGTCTGAAGTTGGGGAAGTTATCGCCGATATGGGCGATAACAATGTCATAGAAAAATCTGATGCTCCGGCTGAAGAACCCCCTACCTATCATACAAAAAGATTTCGAATCGGTAGTGGTAATATTATTGGAAAAGGAGTCATCCAAGATTTTTTTACTTGTGCCGGTGCTTTGCCCTCTATGGGCGGTTCTATTCTTCATAGAACTAGTAGTCTTGCGGACGCTATTGCCATGCTTATCATTGAACTTGAAAGGCAATTTATGCATATGCACTCATCTATACAAAGAATTTTTCTAGAATTTTCTAATATCGAGCATTCTTCTGCCAAGCGTGCCGCTACTATCTTTTTGGCTCATGAATTCAGATCTATAATAAAAGAAGCCAAAGAAATCTTTGCGCACTATAGGGTGGACGCTGGTTGTCCTCCCATAGAATCTATCCTCTTTGATCAAGAAGAAATTATGCGCTTTCAATCTCTTGACTATGTTGCTTTCAATGAAAACCTTAGAAAAAAGGTGCCAATCAATATTTTAATTGATAGAATCTCTGAACTTAATGATGGTTTGGCTATTCGAAACAATGAGCTAGGATGCTCTCTTGAGTTTAGGCTCACAAGATTTTGTCAAAAGAATGCTTATAATGATGAATTGGTTGTACAATACGAAGGGCCGAAAGAGGAACCTATACCTCCTAAAATTGATCTTGGGGACCTCTGTCCTATTAAATTTAGCCCTTTTGATTACTTTTGCTTGCCTCAAAGAAAACTTGCTGCCGAACGTAGAGAATATGAAATGAGTTTCACCGATCTATCTTATTACTATGGCACAACCTAGATCTATCCTCGCTTTTATGCCTAGCTAGGGGCGTTAAACGATAGCGCTTGTTGGGAGGCAACCCGATTTTTTTTATTCCTTGCTTTTTGATCCTGTTTAGTAATAAATAAATTATTTAGCCTCTGTTTTGGTTGTGTTTTTTGTGTTTAATTAGTGTTTGTGCCAAGTAGAACCGTTGGGAAGACTTGGGGAAAGTCTTGTTGAACTTGCTGTAAAAAACAGAAACTTTAGCGCTCACGAGAACTGCTGTCATTTTTATTTGGAGAGTGCTATTTAGTTAATTATTTTTACAGATGATTAATAGATAAATTCCTCACGTCCAGAAATTTATTTTATAATTTTTGAGGTTCCAGATCTTGCGCTAGCTACAGATTACTATAGATTGTTCTGTTTTTGACAGATTCTGTTTTTCGTGTGTTGTTTGCTTATTTTGATGAATCTATGGTTAGTAAAATAGTTTATAATCCATAGAGAAGTTGGAATACAGTAGATTTAACATCAATATAAATAAAGAATGAGTTCATTACAGTACCTTGAAGTGGTCTTTTGTTTTCTTTCGCTAACGGAGCTCACGAGTTTTCTACTTTAAGTTTTGTGTTGTGAAGTTTTCAAGTTTTGGGTGAATTCTTGTGATGGATTATGGAACAAGGAGTGGCAAGAGCCTAAGCTTTGGAATGCCCATGGCACCCCCAAGATAATCCAAGGACACCAAAAAGTCAAAGCTTGGGGATGCCACGGAAGGCATCCCCTCTTTCGTCCACTTCCATCGGTAATTTACTTGGAGCTATATTTTTATTCACCACCATGATATGTGTTTTGCTTGGAGCGTCTTGTATTGTTTGTGTCTTTGTGGTTTAGTGTGCCACAATCATCCTTGCTGTACACACCTTTTGAGAGAGCCATACATGAATTAGAATTTGATAGAATACTCTATGTGCTTCACTTATATCTTTTGAGCTATGTAATTTTGCTCTATGTGCTTCACTTATATCTTTTGAGCTATGTAATTTTGCTCTATGTGCTTCACTTATATCTTTTAGCGTTATAATTTTGCTCTATGTGCTTCACTTAGATCTTTTAGAGCACGGTGGTGGATTTGTTTTAAAGAAACTATTGATCTCTCATGCTTCACTTAAATTATTTTGAGTCTTAATAGCATGGTAATTTGCTTAATAATAATATGCTTGGTATTCAAGATTTGTGAAACTTTCTTTTGAGTGTGTTGAATACTAAGAAAAGATTGAAACATGATAATTGTTTTGAGATATGGAGGTGATAATATTAAAGTCATGCTAGTTGAGTAGTTGTGAATTTAAAGAATACTTGTGTTAAAGTTTGTGATTCCCGTAGCATGCACGTATGATGAACCGTTATGTGATGAAGTCGGAGCATGTTTTATTTATTGATTGTCTTCCTTATGAGTGGCGGTCGGGGACGAGCGATGGTCTTTTCCTACCAATCTATCCCCTAGGAGCATGCGCGTAATACTTTGCTTTGATAACTTCTAGATTTTTGCAATAAGTATATGAGTTCTTTATGACTAATGTTGAGTCCATGGATTATATGCACTTTTTCCCATCCTTCCACCTTTGCTAGCCTCTCTAATACCGCGCACCCTTCGCCGGTATCATACACCTACCATATACCTTTCTCAAAACAGCCACCATACCTACCTATTATGGTTTCCATAGCCATTCCGAGATATATTTGAAGGAAATATGCCCTAGAGGCAATAATAAAGTTATTATTTATTTCCTTATTTCATGATAAATGTTTATTATTCATGCTAGAATTGTATTAACCGGAAACATAATACATGTGTGAATACATAGACAAACAGAGTGTCACTAGTATGCCTCTATTTGACTAGCTCGTTAATCAAAGATGGTTATGTTTCCTAACCATAGACAAACAGTTGTTATTTGATTAACAAGATCACATCATTAGGAGAATGATGTGATTGACTTGACCCATTCCGTTAGCTTAGCACTCGATCGTTTAGTATGTTGCTATTGCTTTCTTCATGACTTATACATGTTCCTATGACTATGAGATTATGCAACTCCCGTTTACCGGAGGAACACTTTATGTGCTACCAAACGTCACAACGTAACTGGGTGATTATAAAGGATCTCTACAGGTGTCTCCAAAGGTACATGTTGGGTTGGCGTATTTCGAGATTAGAATTTGTCACTCTGATTGTCGGAGAGGTATCTCTGGGCCCTCTCGGTAATGCACATCACATAAGCCTTGCAAGCATTGCAACTAATGAGTTAGTTGCGAGATGATGTATTACGGAACGAGTAAAGAGACTTGCCGGTAACGAGATTGAACTAGGTATTGAGATACCGACGATCGAATCTCGGGCAAGTAACATACCGATGACAAAGGGAACAACGTATGTTGTTATGCGGTCTGACCGATAAAGATCTTCGTAGAATATGTAGGAGCCAATATGAGCATCCAGGTTCCACTATTGGTTATTGACCGGAGACGTGTCTCGGTCATGTCTACATTGTTCTCGAACCCATAGGGTCCGCAAGCTTAAGGTTTCGATGACAGTTATATTATGAGTTTATGAGTTTTGATGTACCGAAGGAGTTCAGAGTCCCGGATGAGATCGGGGACATGACGAGGAGTCTCAAAATGGTCGAGACGTAAAGATCGATATATTGGATGACTATATTCGGACATCGGAAAGGTTCCGAGTGGTTCAGGTATTTTTCGGAGTACCGGGGAGTTACGGGAATATGGGGGAAGAAGTATATGTGCCTTATTGGGCTTTAGGGGAGAGGGAGAGGCAGGCCGCGCCCCCCCCCATTGACTAGTCCGAATTGGACTAAGGGGAGGGGCGGTGCCCCCTCCTTCCTTCTCTTCCCTCTTCCCCTTCCTTGTCTCCTACTCCTACTACATGGAAGGACTCCTAGTTGGACTAGGAAAAGGGGAATCCTACTTCCGGTGGGAGTAGGACTCCCCTAGGGCGCGCCATAGAGAGCGCCGGCCCTCCCCTCCTCCACTCCTGTATATACGGGGGCAGGGGCACCCCATAGACACACAAGTTGATCTTCGTGATCGTTCTCTTAGCCGTGTGTGGTGCCCCCTCCACCATACTCCTCTATAATATTGTAGCGGTGCTTAGGCGAAGCCCTGCGATGGTAGAACATCAAGATCGTCACCACGCTGTCGTGTTAACGGAACTCTTCCCCGACACTTTGCTGGATCGGAGTCTGGGGATCGTCATCGAGCTGAACGTGTGCTAGAACTCGGAGGTGCCGTAGTTTCGGTGCTTGATCAGTCGGGCCGTGAAGACGTATGACTACATCAACCGCGTTGTCATAACGCTTCCGCTGTCGGTCTACGAGGGTACGTAGACAACACTCTCCCCTCTCGTTGCTATGCATTACCATGATCTTGCGTGTGCGTAGGAAATTTTGAAATTACTACGTTCCCCAATAGTGGTATCAGAGCCTAGGTTTTATGTGTTGATGTTATATGCACGAGTAGAACACAAGTGAGTTGTGAGCGATATAAGTCATACTGCTTACCAGCATGTCATACTTTGGTTCGGCGGTATTGTTGGATGAAGCGGCCCGGACCGACATTACGCGTACGCTTACGCGAGACTGGTTCTACCGACGTGCTTTGCACACAGGTGGCTGGCGGGTGTCAGTTTCTCCAACTTTAGTTGAACTGAGTGTGGCTATGCCCAGTCCTTGCGAAGGTTAAAACAACAGCAACTTGACAAACTATCGTTGTGGTTTTGATGCGTAGGTAAGATTGGTTCTTGCTAAGCCCGTAGCAGCCACGTAAAACTTGCAACAATAAAGTAGAGGACATCTAACTTGTTTTTGCAGGGCATGTTGTGATGTGATATGGTCAAGATGTGATGAGATATAAGTTGTTGGAAGAGATGATCATGTTTTGTTGAAGTTATCAGCAACTGGCAAAATCTTTATGGTTGTCTTTCTATTGCATAAGATGCAAGCGCCAAATAATTGCCTTACTTTATCGCTATGTGATAGCAATAGTTTCAAGAGCAATTGTTGGCGAGACGACCATGTGATGACACATTGATATAGATCAAGATGATGGAGATCATGGTGTCATGCCGGTGACGATAGAGATCATGACAGTACTTTAGAGATGGAGATCAAAGGCACAAGATGATGATGGCCATATCATGTCACATATTTTGATTGCATGTGATGTTTATCTTTTATACATCTTATTTTGCTTAGTTCGGCGGTAGCTTTATAAGATGATCTCTCACTAAATTATCAAGGTATAAGTGTTCTCCCTGAGTATGCACCGTTGCGAAAGTTCTTCGTGCTGAGACACCACGTGATGATCGGGTGTGATAGGCTCTATGTTCAAATACAACGGGTGCAAAACAGTTGCACACGCGGAATACTCAGGTTAAACTTGACGAGCCTAGCATATACAGATATGGCCTCGGAACACTGGAGACAGAAAGGTCGAGCGTGAATCATATAGTAGATATGATCAACATAGTGATGTTCACCATTGAAAACTACTCCATCTCAGGTGATGATCGGACATGGTTTAGTTGATTTGGATCACGTGATCACTTAGATGATTAGAGAGATGTCTATCTAAGTGGAAGTTCTTAAGTAATATGATTAAATTGAACTTAAATTTATTATGAACTTAGTCCTGGTAGTATTTTGCAAATTATGTTGTAGATCAATAGCTCACGTTGTTGCTTTCAAATGTTTATTTTGATATGTTCCTAGAGAAAATTGTGTTGAAAGATATTAGTAGCAATGATGCGGATTGGATCCGTGATCTGAGGTTTATCCTCATTGCTGCACAGAAGAATTATGTCCTTGATGCACCACTAGGTGACAGACCTATTGCAGGAGCAGATGCAGATGTTATGAACGTTTGTCTAGCTCAATATAATGACTACTTGATAGTTTAGTGCACCATGCTTAACGGCTTAGAATCGGGACTTCAAAGACGTTTTGAACGTCATGGACCATATGAGATGTTCCAGGAGTTGAATTTAATATGTCAAGCAAATAGCCGAGTTGAGAGATATGAAGTCTCCAACAAGTTCTATAGCTAAAAGATGGAGGAGAATCGCTCAACTAGTGAGCATGTGCTCAGATTGTCTGGGTACTACAATCACTTGAATCAAGTGGGAGTTAATCTTCCAGATAAAATAGTGATTGACAGAATTCTCTAGTCACCATCACCAAGTTAGTAGAACTTCATGATGAACTATGATATGCAAGGGATAACGGAAATGATTCCCAAGCTCTTCGTAATGCTGAAATCGACGAAGGTAGAAATCAAGAAAAACATCAAGTGTTGATGGTTGACAAGACCACTAGTTTCAAGAAAAGGGCAAAGGGAAGAAAGGGAACTTCAAGAAGAACGGCAAGCGAGTTGCTGCTCAAGTGAAGAAGCCCAAGTCTGGACCTAAGCCTGAGACTAAGTGCTTCTACTACAAAGGAACTGGTCACTGGAAGCGGAACTACCCCAAGTATTTGGCGGATAAGAAGGATGGCAAAGTGAACAAAGGTATATTTGATATACAGATTATTGATGTGTATTTTATTTTTACTAGTGTTCATAGCAACCCCTCGGTATTTGATACTAGTTCAGTTGCTAAGAGTAGTAACTCGAAACGGGAGTTGCAGAATGAACAGAAACTAGTTAAGGGTGAAGTGACGATGTGTGTTGGAAGTAGTTCCAAGATTGATATGATCATCATCGCACACTCCCTATACTTTCGGGATTAGTGTTGAACCTAAATAAGTGTTATTTGGTGTTTGCGTTGAGCATGAATATGATTTGATCATGTTTATTGCAATACAATTATTCATTTAAGTTAGAGAATAATTGTTGTTCTGTTTACATGAATAAAACCTTATATGGTTACACACCCAATGAAAATGGTTCATTGGATCTCGATCGCAGTGATACACCTCTTCATAATATTGAAGACAAAAGATGCAAAGTTAATAATGATAGTGCAACTTATTTGTGGCACTGCCGTTTAGGTCATATTGGTGTAAAGCGCATGAAGAAACTCCATGCTGATGGGATTTTGGAATCACTTGATGCTTGCGAACCATGCCTTATGGGAAAGATGACTAAGACTCCGTTCTCCGGAACAATGGAGCGAGCAACTGACTTATTGGAAATAATACATACTGATGTATGTGATCCGATGAGTGTTGAGGCTTGCGGCGGGTATCGTTATTTTCTGACCATCACAGATGATTTGAGCAGATATGGGTATATCTACTTGATGAAACACAAGTCTGAAACATTTGAAAAGTTCAAAGAATTTCAGAGAGAAGTGGAGAATCATCGTAACAAGAAAATAAAAGTTTCTACCATATGACCGCAGAGGTAAATATTTGAGTTGCGAGTTTGGCCTTCAGTTAAAACAATGTGAAATAGTTTCACTACTTACGCCACCTGGAACACCATAGTGTAATGGTGTGTCCGAACGTCATAACCGTACTTTATTGGATATAGTGCAATCTATGATGTTTCTTACCGATTTACCACTATAGTTTTGGGGTTATGCATTAGAGATAACTGCATTCACGTTAAATAGGGCACCATCTAAATCCGTTGAGATGACACCATATGAATTATGGTTTGGCAAGAAACCTAAGCTGTCATTTCTTAAAGTTTGGGGTTGTGATGCTTATATGAAAAAGTTTCATCCTGATAAGCTCAAACCCAAATCGGAGAAATATGTCTTCATAGGATACCCAAAGGAGACTGTTGGGTACACCTTCTATCACAGATCCGAAGGCAAGACATTCATTGCTAAGAATGGATCCTTTCTAGAGAAGGAGTTTCTCTCGAAAGAAGTGAGTGGGAGGAAAGTAGGACTTGATGAGGTAACTGTACCTGCTCCCTTATTGGAAAGTAGTTCATCACAGAAATCTGTTCCTGTGACTACTACACCAATTAGTGAGGAAGCTAATGATGATGATCATGTAACTTCAGATCAAGTTACTAACAAACCTCGTAGGTAAACCAGAGTGAGATCCGCACCAGAGTGGTACGGTAATCCTGTTTCGGAGGTCATGTTACTTGACCATGACGAACCTACGAACTATGAGGAAGCGATGATAAGCCCAGATTCCGCAAAATGGCTTGAGGCCATGAAATATGAGATGGGATCCATGTATGAGAACAAAGTGTGGACTTTGGTTAACTTGCCCGATGATCGACAAGCCATAGAAAATAAATGGATCTTCAAGAGGAAGACGGACGCTGATAGTAGTGTTACTATCTACAAAGCTAGAATTGTCGCAAAAAGGTTTTCGACAAGTTCAAGGTGTTGACTACGATGAGATTTTCTCACTCGTATCTATGCTTAAGTCTGTCCGAATCATGTTAGCAATTGCCACATTTTATGAAATCTGGCAAATGGATAAACAAAACTGCATTCCTTAATGGATTTATTAAAGAAGAGTTGTATATGATGCAACCAGAAGGTTTTGTCAATCCTAAAGGTGCTAACAAAATATGCAAGCTCCAGCGATCCATCTATGGATTGGTGCAAGCATCTCAGAGTTGGAATATACGCTTTGATAAGTTGATCAAAGCATATAGTTTTATACAAACTTGCGGTGAAGCCTGTATTTACTAGAAAGTGAGTGGGAGCACTACAACATTTCTGATAAGTATATGTGAATGGCATATTTTTGATCGGAAATAATGTAGAATTATTCTGCAAAGCATAAAGGAGTGTTTGAAAGGAGTTTTTTTAAAGAAAGACCTCGGTGAAGCTGCTTACATATTGAGCATCAAGATCTGTAGAGATAGATCAGGACACTTGATAAGTTTTTCAATGAGTACATACCTTGACAAGATTTTGAAGTAATTCAAAATGGAACAGTCAAAGAAAGAGTTCTTGCCTGTGTTACAAGGTATGAAATTGAGTAAGACTCAAAGCCCGACCACGGTAGAAGATAGAAAGAGAATGAAAGTCATTCCCTATGCCTCAGCCATAGGTTCTATAAAGTATGCTATGCTGTGTACCAGATCTATTGTATACCCCACCACTAAGTTTGGCAAGGGAGTACAATAGTGATCTAGGAGTAGATCACTGGACAGCGGTCAAAATTATCCTTAGTGGAATAAGGATATGTTTCTCGATTATGGAAGTGACAAAAGGTTCATAGTAAAGGGTTACGTCGATGAAAGTTTTGACACTGATCCAGATGACTCTAAGTCTCAATCTGGATACATATTGAAAGTGGGAGCAATTAGCTAGAGTAGCTCCATGCAAAGCATTGTTGACATAAAAATTTGCAAAATACATGTGGATCTGAATGTGGCAGACCCGTTGACTAAACTTCTCTCACAAGCAAAACATGATCACACCATAGTACTCTTCGGGTTTTAATCACATAGCAATGTGAACTAGATTATTGACTCTAGTAAACCCTTTGAGTGTTGGTCACATAACGATGTGAACTATGGGTGTTAATCACATGATGATGTGAACTATTGGTGTTAAATCACATGGCAATGTGAACTAGATTATTGACTCTAGTGCAAGTGGGATACTGAAGGAAATATGCCCTAGAGGCAATAATAAAGTTATTATTTATTTCCTTATTTCATGATAAATGTTTATTATTCATGCTAGAATTGTATTAACCGAAAACATAATACATGTGTGAATACATAGACAAACAGAGTGTCACTAGTATGCCTCTACTTGACTAGCTCGTTAATCAAAGATGGTTATGTTTCCTAACCATAGACAAAGAGTTGTTATTTGATTAACGGAATCACATCATTAGGAGAATGATGTGATTGACTTGACCCATTCCGTTAGCTTAGCACTCGATCGTTTAGTATGTTGCTATTGCTTTCTTCATGACTTATACATGTTCCTATGACTATGAGATTATGCAACTCCCGTTTACCGGAGGAACACTTTGTGTGCTACCAAACGTCACAACGTAACTGGGTGATTATAAAGGATCTCTACAGGTGTCTCCAAAGGTACATGTTGGGTTGGCGTATTTCGAGATTAGGATTTGTCACTCTGATTGTCGGAGAGGTATCTCTGGGCCCTCTCGGTAATGCACATCACATAAGCCTTGCAAGCATTGCAACTAATGAGTTAGTTGCGAGATGATGTATTACGGAACGAGTAAAGAGACTTGCCGGTAATGAGATTGAACTAGGTATTGAGATACCGACGATCGAATCTCGGGCAAGTAACATACCGATGACAAAGGGAACAACGTATGTTGTTATGCAGTCTGACCGATAAAGATCTTCGTAGAATATGTAGGAGCCAATATGAGCATCCAGTTTCTGCTATTGGTTATTGACCGGAGACGTGTCTCGGTCATGTCTACATTGTTCTCGAACCCGTAGGGTCCGCACGCTTAAGGTTTCGATGATAGTTATATTATGAGTTTATGAGTTTTGATGTACCGAAGGAGTTCGGAGTCCCGGATGAGATCGGGGACATGACGAGGAGTCTCAAAATGGTCGAGACGTAAAGATCGATATATTGGACGACTATATTCAGACATCGGAAAGGTTCCGAGTGGTTCGGGTATTTTTCGGAGTACCGGGGAGTTACGGGAATACGGGGGAAGAAGTATATGGGCCTTATTGGGCTTTAGGGGAGAGGGAGAGGCAGGCCGCGCGCCCCCCCCCCCCCATTGACTAGTCCGAATTGGACTAAGGGGAGGGGCGGCGCCCCCTCCTTCCTTCTCTTCCCTCTTCCCCTTCCTTGTCTCCTACTCCTACTACATGGAAGGACTCCTAGTTGGACTAGGAAAAGGGGAATCCTACTCCCGGTGGGAGTAGGACTCCCTAGGGCACGCCATAGAGAGGGCCGGCCCTCTCCTCCTCCACTCCTTTATATATGGGGGCTGGGGGCACCCCATAGACACACAAGTTGATCTTCGTAATCGTTCTCTTAGCCGTGTGCGGTGCCCCCCTCCACCATACTCCTCGATAATATTGTAGCGGTGCTTAGGCGAAGCCCTACGATGGTAGAACATCAAGATCTTCACCATGCCGTCGTGTTGACGGAACTCTTCCCCGACACTTTGCTAGATCGGAGTGAGGAAAGGATGATGGAGACTATGATTCCCCCACAAGTTGGGATGAGACTCCGGACGAAAAATAAATAAAAAGGCCAAAGAAGCCCAAAAAAAGAGAAAGAAAAGAGGCCATAAAAAGGAGAAAAGGCCCAAATAAAAAAATGAGAGAAAAAGAGAGAAGGGACAATGTTACTATCCTTTTACCACACTTTTGCTTCAAAGTAGCACCATGATCTTCATAGTAGAGAGTCTCTCATGTTATCACTTTCATATACTAGTGGGAATTTTACATTATAGAACTTGGCTTGTATATTCCAATGATGGGCTTCCTCAAAATGCCCTAGGTCTTCGTGAGCAAGCAAGTTGGATGCACACCCACTTAGTTTCTTTTGACGAGCTTTCATATACTTATAGCTCTAGTGGATCCGTTGCATGGCAATCCCTACTCACTCACATTGATATCTATTGTTGGGCATCTCCATAGCCCGTTGATACGCCTAGTTGATGTGAGACTATCTTCCCCTCTTTTTGTCTTCTCCACAACCACCATTCTATTCCACCTATAGTGCTATATCCATGGCTCACGCTCATGTATTGCGTGAAGATTGAAAAAGTTTTGAAAAAGTTAGAGTATGAAACAATTGTTTGGCTTGTCATCGGGGTTGTGCATGATTTAAATACTTTGTGTGGTGAAGATAGAGCATAGCCAGACTATATGATTTTGTAGGGATAACTTTCTTTGGCCATGTTATTTTGAGAAGACATAATTGCTTTGTTAGTATGCTTGAAGTATTATTATTTTTATGTCAATATAAACTTTTGTCTTGAATCTTTCGAATCTGAATATTCATATCACAATTAAGAAGATTTGTATTGAAATTATGCCAAGTAGCACTCCGCATCAAAAATTCTCCTTTTATCATTTACCTACTCGAGGACGAGCAGGAATTAAGCTTGGGGATGCCTCATACGTCTCCAACGTATCTATAATTTTTGATTGCTCAATGCTATATTATCTACTATTTTGGACTATATTGGGCTTTATTTTCCACTTTTATATTATTTTTGGGACTAACCTATTAACCAGAGGCCCAGCCCAGAATTGCTATTTTTTTGCCTATTTCGGTATTTCAGAGAAACAGAATATCAAACGGAGTCCAAACGGAATAAAACCTTCGGGAACGTGATTTTCTCACCGAACGTGATCCAGGAGACTTGGACCCTACTCCAAGGAGTCAAAGAGGCGGTCACGAGGGTGGGGGGCGCGCCCCCCTGCCTCGTGGGCCCCTCGGTGCTCCACCGACATACTCCTTCCTCCTATATATACCTACGTACCCCCAAACGAACAGATACAGAGCCAAAAATCTAATTCCAGCACCGCAACTTTCTGTATCCACGAGATCCCATCTTGGGGCCTGTTCCAGAGCTCCGCCGGAGAGGACCGTCATTACGGAGGGCTTCTACATCATCATAGCCTCTCCGATGAAGTGTGAGTAGTTTACCTTAGACCTTCGGGTCCATAGTTAGTAGCTAGATGGCTTCTTCTCTCTTTTTTGATCTCAATACAAAGTTCTCCCCCTCTCTTGTGGAGATCTATTCGATGTAATCTTCTTTTTGTGGTGTGTTTGTTGAGACCGATGAATTGTGGGTTTATGATCAAGTCTATCTATGAATAATATTTGAATCTTCTCTGAATTCTTTTATGTATGATTGGTTATCTTTGCAAGTCTCTTCGAATTATCCATTTGGTTTGGCCAACTAGATTGGTAGTTCTTGCCATGGGAGAAGTGCTTAGCTTTGGGTTCGATCTTGCGGTGTCCTTTCCCAGTGACAGAAGGGGCAGCAAGGCACGTATTGAATCGTTGCCATCGAGGATAACAAGATGGGGTTTATTTCATATTGCATGAATTTATCTCTCTACATCATGTCATCTTGCTTAAAGCGTTATTCTGTTTTTAACTTAATACTCTAGATGCATGCTGGATAGCGGTCGATGAGTGGAGTAATAGTAGTAGACGCAGAATCGTTTCGGTCTACTTGTCATGGACGTGATGCCTATATACATGATAATGCCTAGATATTCTCATAACTATGCTCAATTCTGTCAATTGCTCAACAGTAATTTGTTCACCCACCGTAGAATACTTATGCTCTTGAGAGAGGCCACTAGTGAAACCCTCCACCAACAAGCATCGATCCATGGCTTGCTCGAAACAACGAGTGCCTCCAACTAACAAGAGTCCCAGGGGGAGTTTTGTTTGCAATTATTTTGATTTAGTTTGCATAAAGCATGGGACTGGGCATCCTGTGACCAGCCATTTTCTCGTGAGTGAGGAGCGGAGTCCACTCCTCTTGAGAATAACCCACCTAACATGGAAGATACGGACAACCCTAGTTGATACATGAGCTATTCAAGCATAAAAAACAGGATAATTATTTGAAGGTTTAGAGTTTCGCACATACAAATTTACTTGGAACGGCACGTAGATACCGTATATAGGTAGGTATGGTGGACTCATATGGAATAACTTTGGGGTTTATGGAGTTGGATGCACAAGCAGTATTCCCGCTTAGTACAAGTGAAGGCTAGCAAAAGACTGGGAAGCGACCAGCTGGAGAGCGACAACAGTCATGAATAGGCATTAAAATTAATCAACACCGAATGCAGGCATGAGTAGGATATAATCCACCATGAACATAAATATCGTGAAGGCTATGTTGATTTTGTTTCAACTACATGCATGAACATGCGCCAAGTCAAGTCACTTAAATCATTCAGAGGAGGATACCACCCTATCATACCACATCACAACCATTTTAATAGCATGTTTGCACGCAAGGTAAACCATTATAAACTCCTAGCTAATCAAGCATGGCACAAGAACTATGATCTCTAGTTGTCATTGCAAACATGTTTGATCATAATAGGCTGAATCAGGAACGATAAACTAATCATATTTACAAAAACAAGAGAGATCGAGTTCACACCAGCTTTTCTCATCTCAATAAGTTCATCATATAATCATCATTATTGCCTTTCACTTGCACAACCGAACGATGTGGATAATAATAATAGTACACGTGCATTGGACTAAGCTGGAATCTGCGAGCATTCAATAAACATGAGAAGACAAGGCAATATGGGCTCTTTTGGCAGATCAACAATAATGCATATAAGAGCCACTTCAACAATTTAATTATGGTCTTCTCCTATCGACCCCTGATACGTCTCCGTCGTATCTATAATTTTTGATTGTTCCATGCCAATATTATTCAACTTTCATATACTTTTTGGCAAATTTTTATATTATTTTTGGGACTAACATATTGATCCAGTGCCCAGTGCCAGTTCCTGACTGTTGCAAGTTTTTGGTTTCGCAGAATATCCATATCAAACAGAGTCCAAACGGGATAAAAACGGCGGAGCTTATTTTTGGAAAATATGGAAAATTCAGAAGGAAAATCAACGCGAACCAGTACCCGAGGTGGTCACGAGGCAGGGGGACGCGCCCCCCTTAGGGCGCGCCCCTACCCTCGTGAGCCCACCGTAAGGCGGTTGACGCTCTTCTTTTGCCGCAAGAAAGCTAATATTCGGAAAAAAATCACAGCAAAGGTTTCAGGCCAATCGGAGTTACAGATCTCCATATATATACGAAATAGTGAAACAGAGCCAGAACAGAACGCAGAACCAGAGAGAAACAAAGAGATAGATCCAATCTCGGAGGGGCTCTCGCCCCTCCCATGCCATGGAGGCCAAGGACCAGAGGGGAAACCCTTCTCCCATCTAGGGAGGAGGTCAAGGAAGAAGAGGAAGAAGGGGGCCCCTCTCCCCCTCTCCTCCGGTGGCGCCGGAACGCCGCCGTGGCCATCATCATCATCACCGCGATCTTCACCAACACCTCCGCCATCTTCACCAACATCTCCATCACCTTCCCCCCTCTATCTACAGCGGTCCACTCTCCTGCAACCCGCTGTACCCTCTACTTGAACATGGTGCTTTATGCTTCATATTATTATCCAATGATGTGTTGCCATCCTATGATGTCTGAGTAGATTTTCGTTGTCCTATCGGTGGTTGATGAATTGCTATGATTGATTTAATTTGCTTGTGGTTATGTTGCTGTCCTTTGGTGCCCATCATATGAGCGCGCGCGTGGATCACACCATAGGGTTAGTTGTATGTTGATAGGACTATGTATTGGAGGGCAAGAGTGACAGAAGCTTCAACCTAGCATAGAAATTGATGCATACGGGATTGAAGGGGGACCAATATATCTTAATGCTATGGTTGGGTTTTACCTTAATGAACATTAGTAGTTGCGGATGCTTGCTAATAGTTCCAATCATAAGTGCATAGAATTCCAAGTCAGGGATGACATGCTAGCAGTGGCCTCTCCCACATAATACTTGCTATCGGTCTAGTAAAGTAGTCAATTGCTTAAGGGACAATTTCGCAACTCCTACCACCACTTTTCCACACTCGCTATATTTACTTTAGTTGCTTCTTTACCTTAACAGCCCCTAGTTTTATTTTCGTGCTCTTTACTTTCTTGCAAGCCTTTCCGAAAACACCTACAAAGTACTTCTAGTTTCATACTTGTTCTAGGTAAAGCGAACGTCAAGCGTGCGTAGAGTTGTATCGGTGGTCGATAGAACTTGAGGGAATATTTGTTCTACCTTTAGCTCCTCGTTGGGTTCGACACTCTTACTTATCGAAAACTGTTGCGATCCCCTATACTTGTGGGTTATCAAGACCTTTTTCTGGCGCCGTTGCCGGGGAGCAATAGCGTGGGGTGAATATTCTCGTGTGTGCTTGTTTGCTTTATCACTAAGTAATTTTTATTTGCTGTTCTTAGTTGTTCTTATCTTTAGTTATGGATATGGAACACGAAATACCAAAAAAATTAGGTGTACTTTCTGCTCATGGAGATGGGGAACCTCCTAAAACCCTCGATGCTGGTTATGTGAAAGATATTATGTACTACTTTAATAATCCTGAGAAAACCCCATTCAATTATGTAATGGGAGTAACGTTGGATCAACGTGAATACTTTAGGGATTACTGCTTGACACAAAAAGGGAAACTATTATGGGATCAAATTTATATATTGAAGTGGTATGCTAGACAACTATGCTCGAATATGATTATACTTGTTGCTCTAGGATGAATTCTCCACACCTCCCCTTTTCATGCAAATTTAATGATAATGAAACCTTGGCTTCTTATGCTAGAGGTATATATGATTACTATGATGTGGAACAAATAGAAGAATTTGTTGCTTTTATGGGTGCTTATGAAATTGAATCTATGTTTAAAGAGTTTGATGATATTGATGATGCTTGTTATAGATCTGAAAATTTAGCTATCCTCAAATATTGCTATGAGAATTATGAATACAATTATGAAATTAATGCACTTATTAAGAAAGTCTCCGCTGTCCAAGAAGAGACTAATATTTTGCAGGAATCTATGGAAGAAGAAGTTGATGACACTGTGAGCTCATTGGATGAAAAAGATGAGGAGGAGAGCGAAGAACAAAAGGAGGAAGAGCGGATTGATCACCCGTGCCCACCTTCTAATGAGAGTAACTCTTCAACTCATACATTGTTTAATTCCCCTTCGTGCTTACCGAAGGATGATTGCTATGATGACTGTTATGATCCCTATGATTCTTTTGAAATATCCCTTTTTGATGATGCTTGCTATGCTTATGGCCAAGATGCCAATATGAATTATGCTTATGGAGATGAACTTGCTATAGTTCCTTATGTTAAACATGAAATTGTTGCTATTGCACCCACGCATGATAGTCCTATTATCTTTTTGAATTCTCCCGACTACACTATATCGGAGAAGTTTGCACTTATTAAGGATTATATTGATGGGTTGCCTTTTACCGTTGCACATGATGATTTTGATGAATATAATATGCATGTGCTTGCTGCTCCTACTTGCAATTATTATGAGAGAGGAACTATATCTCCACCTCTCTATGTTTCCAATATGATAAAATTGCAAGAAACTGTTTATACTATGCATTGGCCTTTACTTGTGTGCATGAATTGTTCTTTTATGACATGCCGATGCATAGGAAGAGAGTTAGACTTCGTCATTACATGATATATGTTACTTTGTGCTCACTACTAAATTACAAATCATTGTTAATTAAAATTGGCTTTGATATACCTTGGGATCCGGGTGGATTCACTACTTGAGCACTATATGCCTAGCTTAATGGCTTTAAAGAAAGCGCTGCCAGGGAGACAACCCGGAAGTTTTAGAGAGTCATTTATTTCTGTTGAGTGCTTTCATATAGTTTAAAAACAACAAAAATAAAGAGGGGAACCCAAAACTTTTCAAAAAGGAAAGTGAAAGTGAGAAAGACAAGCACTGTTGAAGTGGGAGAGCTCCTTGAACTTTGTTCATGCTCACAGCAACTTTGTGAATCTTGATTAAAGAAAATTTTCAATAAAAATAATTGTCACCTTTTACAATTCCATTGTATTATAAAAATAATGTGCCAAGGTTTGCCTTTAGGATGTTTACATTTGCTTGATGGTTTGTACGGTGCAGGACAGAAACTTTGGCTGTAGTGTGCGATTTTACATTTTTAGCTGGAACGTCAAATGGTTCTGATTCTTTCTGCACTGTATTTCTATACAATTTTTTTATTTTTCCTAATTTTGGTAGAATTTTTCAAGTATCAGAAGTATGGTGAATGTTCAGATTATTACAGACTGTTCTGTTTTAGACAGATTCTGTTTTTGATGCATAGTTTGCTTGTTTTGATGAAACTATCAATTTATATCAGTGGATTAAGCCATGAAAAAGTTATATTACAGTAGACACAATGCAAAAACAAAATATGAATTGGTTTGCAACAGTACTTAGAGTAGTGATTTGCTTTATTATACTAACGGATCTTACCGAGTTTTCTATTGGAGTTTTGTGTGAATGAAGTGTTCGATGATCGAGAAGGTCCCGATGTGAGAAGAAGGAAGAGAGGCAAGAGCTCAAGCTTGGGGATGCCCGAGGCACCCCAAGTAAATATTCAAGGAGACTCAAGCGTCTAAGCTTGGGGATGCTGGGGAGGCATCCCCTCTTTCTTCAACAAATATCGGTATGTTTTCGGATTCGTTTCGTTCATGCGATATGTGCAATCTTGGAGCGTCTTTTGTATTTAGGTTTTTATTTTTCTTTTTATGCACCATGTTGGTATGAGATAGTCCTTGGTTGATTTATAGAATGCTCTTTGCACTTCACTTATATTTTTTGAGTATGGCTTTATAGAATGCTTCATGTGCTTCACTTATATCATTTGAAGTTTGGATTGCCTGTTTCTCTTCACTTAGACAACCGCCATTTGTAGAATGCTCTTTTGCTTCACTTATATTTGTTAGAGCATGGGCATATCTTTTGTAGAAAGAATTAAACTCTCTTGCTTCACTTATATCTATTTAGAGAGATGACAGGAATTGGTCATTCACATGGTTAGTCATAAAATCCTACATAAACTTGTAGATCACTGAATATGATATGTTTGATTCCTTGCAATAGTTTTGCGATATAAAGATGGTGATATTAGAGTCATGCTAGTGGGTAGTTGTGGATTGTAGAAATACTTGTGTTGAGGTTTGTGATTCCCGTAGCATGCACGTATGGTGAACCGTTATGTAATGAAGTCGGAGCATGATTTATTTATTGATTGTCTTCCTTATGAGTGGCGGTCGGGGACGAGCGATGGTCTTTTCCTACCAATCTATCCCCCTAGGAGCATGCGCGTAGTACTTTGTTTCGATGACTAATAGATTTTTGCAATAAGTATGCGAGTTCTTTATGACTAATGTTGAGTCCATGGATTATACGCACTCTCACCCTTCCACCATTGCTAGCCTCTCTAGTACTGCGCAACTTTCGCCGGTACCATAAACCCACCATATACCTTCCTCAAAACAGCCACCATATCTACCTATCATGGTATTTCCATAGGCATTCTGAGATATATTGCCATGCAACTTTCACCATCATCATCATATACATGACTTGGGCATTCATTGTCATATTACTTTGCATGATCGTAATATAGCTAGCATGATGTTTTCATGGCTTGTCCGTTTTTTGATGTCATTGCTACGCTAGATCATTGCACATCTCGGTACACCGCCGGAGGCATTCATATAGAGTCATACTTTGTTCTAGACATTGAGTTGTAATATTGAGTTGTAAGTAAATAAAAGTGTGATGATCATCATTATTAGAGCATTGCCCCAGTGAGGAAAGGATGATGGAGACTATGATTCCCCCATAATTCGGGATGAGACTCCGGACTTTACAAAAAAAGAGGCCAAAGAAGCCCAAATAAAATAAAAGAGGCCAAAGAAGCTCAAATAAAAAAAGAGGCCAAAGAAGCCCACCAAAAAAATATATAATAAAAAAATAAAAAATGAGAGAAAAAGAGAGAAGGGGCAGCGCCACTATCCTTTTTCCACACTTGTGCTTCAAAGTAGCACCATGTTCTTCATATAGAGAGTCTCTTGAGTTATCACTTTCATATACTAGTGGGAATTTTCATTATAGAACTTGGCTTGTATATTCCGATGATGGGCTTCCTCAAATGCCCGAGGTCTTCATGAGCAAGCAAGTTGGATGCACACCCACTTAGTTTCCAGTTTGAGCTTTCATAAACTTATAGCTCTTAGTGCATCCGTTGCATGGCAATACCTACTCACTCACATTGATATCTATTGATGGGCATCTCCATAGCCCGTTGATACGCCTAGTTGATGTGAGACTATCTTCTCCTTTTTGTCTTCTCCACCATCATATTCTATTCCACCTATAGTGCTATGTCCATGGCTCACGCTCATGTATTGCGTGAAAGTTGAAAAGGTTTGAGAACGTCAAAAGTATGAAACAATTGCTTGGCTTGTCATCGGGGTTGTGCATGATGTGAATATTTTGTGTGGTGAAGATGGAGCATAGCCAGACTATATGATTTTGTAGGGATAACTTTCTTTGGCCATGTTATTTTGAAAAGACATGATTGCTTTATTAGTAGGCTTGAAGTATTATTGTTTTATGTCAAATGATAGACTATTGCTTTGAATCACTCGTGTCTTAATATTCATGCCATGATTAGACATATGATCAAGATTATGCTAGGTAGCATTCCACATCAAAAATTATCTTTTTTATCATTTACCTACTCGAGGACGAGCAGGAATTAAGCTTGGGGATGCTGATACGTCTCCGTCGTATCTATAATTTTTGATTGTTCCATGCCAATATTATTCAACTTTCATATACTTTTTGGCAACTTTTTATATTATTTTTGGGACTAACATATTGATCCAGTGCCCAGTGCCAGTTCCTGTCTGTTGCATGTTTTTGGTTTCGCAGAATATCCATATCAAACGGAGTCCAAACGGGATAAAAACGGACAGAGCTTATTTTTGGAAAATATGGAAAATTCGGAAGGAAAATCAACGCGAACCAATGCCCGAGGTGGTCACGAGGCAGGGGGCGCCCCCCTTAGGGCGCGCCCCCTTCCCTCGTGAGCCCATCGTAAGGCAGTTGACGCTCTTCTTTTGCCGCAAGAAAGCTAATATTCGGAAAAAAAATCATGGCGAAGGTTTCAGGCCAATCGGAGTTACGAATCTCCATATATATACAAAACGGTGAAACAGAGCCAGAACAGAACGCAGAATCAGAGAGAAACAGAGAGACAAATCCAATCTCGGAGGGGCTCTCGCCCCTCCCATGCCATGGAGGCCAAGGACCAGAGGGGTAACCCTTCTCCCATCTAGGGAGGAGGTCAAGGAAGAAGAGGAAGAAGGGGGCCCCTCTCCCCCTCTCCTCCGGTGGCGCCGGAATGCCGTCGTGGCCATCATCATCATCACCGCGATCTTCACCAACACCTCCGCCATCTTCACCAACATCTCCATCATCTTCCCCCCTCTATCTACAGTGGTCC
This sequence comes from Triticum aestivum, assembly GCF_018294505.1. Taxonomy (NCBI): domain Eukaryota; kingdom Viridiplantae; phylum Streptophyta; class Magnoliopsida; order Poales; family Poaceae; genus Triticum; species Triticum aestivum. The sequence goes on from NC_057809.1 coordinate 111,849,924, forward strand.
ACTCTCCTGCAACCCGTTGTACCCTCTACTTGAACATGGTGCTTTATGCTTCATATTATTATCCAACGATGTGTTGCCATCCTATGATGTCTGAGTAGATTTTCGTTTTCCTATTGGTAGTTGATGAATTGCTATGATTGATTTAATTTGCTTGTGGTTATGTTGCTGTACTTTGGTGCCCATCATATGAGCGCGCGCGTGGATCACACCATAGGGTTAGTTGTATGTTGATAGGACTATGTATTGGAGGGCAAGAGTGACAGAAGCTTCAACCTAGCATAGAAATTGATGCATACGGGATTGAAGGGGGACCAATATATCTTAATGCTATGGTTGGGTTTTACCTTAATGAACATTAGTAGTTGCGGATGCTTGCTAATAGTTCCAATCATAAGTGCATAGAATTCCAAGTCAGGGATGACATGCTAGCAGTGGCCTCTCCCACATAATACTTGCTATCGGTCTAGTAAAGTAGTCAATTGCTTAAGGGACAATTTCGCAACTCCTACCACCACTTTTACACACTGGCTATATTTACTTTAGTTGCTTCTTTACCTTAACAGCCCCTAGTTTTATTTTCGTGCTCTTTACTTTCTTGCAAGCCTTTCCGAAAACACCTACAAAGTACTTCTAGTTTCATACTTGTTCTAGGTAAAGCGAACGTCAAGCGTGCGTAGAGTTGTATCGGTGGTCGATAGAACTTGAGGGAATATTTTTTCTACCTTTAGCTCCTCGTTGGGTTCGACACTCTTACTTATCGAAAACTGTTGCGATCCCCTATACTTGTGGGTTATCAACCCCCAAAGAAAATAAAAGAAATAAAACTATTTACACGGGAGAGCTCCCAACAAGTAAAAGAAGAACATGAAATCTTTTTGGGTTTTCTTTTTAATTACTACTACAAGCATGGAAAGTAAGCTAATTAGAAGCTACAACTAATTTTTTTGGTTTTTCTTAAGGTTTATCAAACACACAAGAAGAAAGCATAAAAAGGGAAATAAACTAGCATGGATGATACAATGAAAAAGTATGAGCACCGACATCTGGCAATGAGTGTGTGAACATAAATGTAATGTCGGTGAGAAATACGTACTCCCCCCAAGCTTAGGCTTTTGGCCTAAGTTGGTCTATGGCCACGGTTGGCCTGGCGGATATCCATAATAATAGTTGGGGTCGTACTGCGAAGAAGAAGACTCCGATTGCCACTGGTTTGCAATCATCTCCGGATCCCACTGGTAATTAGACTGTCGTGGAGGATCAACTTGTGGTTCCGGCTCTGGCTCTGTGGCTGATGTAGGGTTCCGATAGGCGTGAATAGCCTCTAACTGAACAAGGTACTGGCCTGCAGATAAATCAAACAAGTAAGGAGCAAGTAGGGTAATAGTCTCAGGATGATGTTTATCAAAGAACAATTTGTATTTAAGCTCTCCTTCCCTATTCTTAACAATAAAATCATGTGCCACCATACTCTTATAATCTAAATAAACACGAGGCGACACTTTTTCTTCCTTCTCATAATGCCTAATAGGTATGTTAAAATGTGCAGCTAGGCGTGAAGCAGAGATGCCTCCAAAGATGGGGCCCTTTGTACAGTTCTGACTTAACCGTTTAGCAATAATGCCGCCCATACTAACAGAGTTATCATTGAATAAGCCATGGAGCAAAATAATAATATCAGGAACACTAAGGATTCCATAGTTTCCGCGACCAATTAAGCAACGACTAGCAAATAATGCAAAATAGCGAAAAATAGGAAAATGTATGCTAGTGATTCGTGCATCGGAAACCTTCCTTGTTTCCCCTACAACGATGATATCAATAAACCCATCCACATCGCTGCGATGTGGTTCCTCTGTCGTGCCCTCGAAAGGGACCAAACAAATCCGACAAAAATCATAAAGTGACATCTCCTTATGCTCACCATATAAATAAAACTCCACCGTAGGTGGTGAGCTCCTAAAATGGAAATGAAAGTTTTGCACAAAGTTATTTGTGAGTAGGAGATACTGATCCCGTCGGTTGTGGAGGAAAGCGGTGAGGCCTGCATTCTTAGCCAATTCATAAAAATCTTCATAAATCATGGCTGCTCTCAAGAAATCATCGGGAGGCCATTCACACGACCAAACCTCCGCGATGCGAGGCAGATTATACTTGGGCTTATGTGCCTTTTCCTTCGAGCTTCGGCTCGATGAGCCCCTCAAAAGTCTCTTCATTATTTTCTGAAAAATTCTGAAATTTTTAGTAACTTTAAAATAAAAGTAAACCAAACTCAATAATATTGATAGCAACTACTCCTACAAGTGCTTAGGGCCTATATCATGCATCAAAACTACTTTTGACCATATAAATTTGACATGCAAGCTCAAGAACAGGGTCACCTAAGCAGCAAAAATTTGCAATGAATAAAGCACTAGAACAAAAACTAATTGGACCAATGGAGGAGTCACATACCAAGGAACAATCTCCCCAAGCAGTTTTGTGAGAGGTGCTTTGAGCAAGGAGATCGAAAATGGCAGCAAAAGGAGCTAGAACTCGGGTTTGAGCTAGATATTCGTGTTTGGGGAAGGAAGAAGGAGTGTGTGGGTGAAAGGATAAGTGGAGGGGGGCCGCCGTGGGCCCATGAGGCAGGGGGGCGCGCCCAGGTGGTAGGGCGCGCCCTCCACCCTCGTGGCCAGGTGGATGACCCCCCTCCTGTGTTCTCGGTGCCAAATATTCTTAAATTTTCAAGAAAAGATCATATTTAAATTTTAGGGCATTTGGAGAACTTTAATTTTTGGGGTATTTTTATATTGCACGAAAAATCAGATAACAGACAGAAAAATACTATTTTTATTTTATTTAATATAAATAACAGAAAGTAAAAGGAGGGTACAGCAGGTTGTGCCTTCTAGTTTCATCCATCTCATGCTCATCAAAAGGAATCCACTAACAAGGTTGATCAGGTCTTGTGAACAAACTCATTCCGAATAACCACTAGTGGAAAAAGGGTCAAATGTTCACCCCTTTAACCCCGGTTTGTATTTGAGCCGGCACTAATGTGACCATTAGTGCCGGTTCGAATGGCTATGCATTAGTGCCGGTTCGTAATGAACCTTTAGTACCGGTTCATGCCACGAACCGGTACTAAAGGGGTGGTGGCAGGCTGGCGTCAGGCCAGGGCCCCATGAGCCCCTTTAGTGACGGTTTGTGACACAAACCGGTACTAAAGGTCTAACCTACAGTGCCGGTTTGTGTCACCAACCGGCACTAAAGAGTCTTAACCTATAGTCCCGGTGGGAGACACAAACTGGCACTATAGGGCAATTTTCAAACTCTACCCCCCCCGGTGTATCGCCATTTCAGTTTTGAAAAAATCAAAAGAAAATGATAAAAACTTCAAAAAATAAAATCCTTCGAGAGGTAGTTATATTACTACATCTACTAGTTAGGAAAATTTGAAAATTAAAATTTGGATATGTTTTGCAAAAAGTGTAGGGAAAATGTAAAACGGCTATAACTTTTGCATATGATGTTGGGAAAAAACGTATAATATGTCAAAAAATTCAGCACGAAAATCCGCATCCGATGGAGACCGCCTATGGCCTGTTTGCAATTTTTTAGAATCCTCAAATTCCAAAAGGAAAAAAAGATATGGTCAAATTTCAATTTTTTTAAAAATTTGGTTAAATCGGGTCAAACTACTTATTCAAGAAGTATTAATGTTACTACATAATTATTCAAGAATATTAGTGTTACTAAATAATTATTTCAATTTTTTGAATTTTGGTCAAATCTGGTCAAACTAACTTATTCAAGAAATATTAGTGTTACTAAATAATTACTGTTTTTTAGAATAATATTTTCAAACTCAAACGGTGAAATGTGTGACCTAATGCTCAAGCTAAACTACTGATGGTTAATAGGATTGACAACTTACATTTGTCAGGAAAACAACCAAGTGCAGACTTGGAATGTAGGGGAAATAGAACTCCGAAGTTAAGCGTGCTCAGGCTAGGGGAGTGAGAGGATGGGTGACCGGCCGGGAAGTTAGGCGATTTGGAATGAGTGATCCACACTTGAGCAGTTAAGATAGGTGATTAGAGACTAAATCATCAAATAATTCAGAAAAATTAAAAATTAAAAAAATCAAAAAAAAATTCCAAAATTTTCCAAAAAAAACCTTTAGTATCGGTTGGTAACACCAACCGGTACTAAAGGTCCCCCATACCAGGGCGCGAGCTCACGCCACGTGGTGGCACTTTAGCGCCGGTTCGTGCCGAACCGGTACTAAAGGGGGGGGGGCTTTAGTGCCCACCCTTTAGTGTTGGTTATGGAACCGGCACTAAAGGCCCTCCGTTTTCTACTAGTGAACATGGAACCGGAGAAATTTCGAATAACACTATGTTACCTCAACGGTGATATGCACGTCCCCACTAATAAGAATATCGTATTTCTTCTTGATAGTAGGAAGAGGAAATTCAAAACCTCCAAATATAATCGATGGAATTTTTCCAATAGAGTTGATACTATGAACTTGAGGCTGTTTCCTCGGAAAGTGTACCGTATGCTCATTACCATTAACATGAAAAGTGACATTGCCTTTAGTGCAAATCAATAACAGCCCCTGCAGTATTCAAAAAGGGTCTTCCAAGAATAATACACATACTATCGTCCTTGGGAATATCAAGAATAACAAAGTCTATTAAAATAGTAACGTTTGCAACTACAACAAGCACATCCTCACAAATACCGACAGGTATAGCAGTTGATTTATCAGCCATTTGCAAATATATTTCAGTAGGTGTCAACTTATTCAAATCAATTCTACGATATAAAGAGAGAGGCATAACACTAACACCGGCTCCAAGATCACATAAAGCAGTTTTAACATAGTTTCTTTTAATGGAGCATGGTATAGTGGGTACTCCTGGATCTCCTAGTTTCTTAGGTATTCCACCCTTAAAAGTATAATTAGCAAGCATGGTGGAAATTTCAGCTTCCGGTATCTTTCTTTTATTAGTAACAATATCTTTCATATACTTAGCATAAGGATTCATTTTGAGCATATCAGTTAATCACATATGCAAAAAGATAGGTCTAATCATTTCAGTAAAGCGCTCAAAATCCTCATCATCCTTTTTCTTGGATGGTTTGGGAGGAAAAGGCATGGGTTTCTGAACCCATGGTTCTCTTTCTTTACCGTGTTTCCTAGCAACAAAGTCTTTCTTATCATAACGTTGATTCTTTGATTGTGGGTTATCAAGATCAACAATAGGTTCAATTTCTATATCATTATCATTACTAGGTTGAGCATCATCATGAACATTATCATTAACATTATCACTAGTTTCAGGTTCATTACCAGATTGTGTTTCAGCATCAGAGATAGAAATATCATTTGGACTCTCAGGTGTTTCAATAACAGGTTCACTAGAAGCATGCAAAGTCCTATCATTTTTCTTTTTCTTCCTTTTAGAAGGACTAGGTGCATCCACATTATTTCTCTGAGAATCTTGCTCAATTCTCTTAGGATGGCCTTCAGGATATAAAGATCCCTGAGTCATTTTACCACCTCTAGTCATAACTCTAACAGCATTATCATTATTCTTACTATTCAATTTATTGAGAAAATCATTTTGAGCTTTAAGTACTTGTTCTACTTGAGTGGTAACCATAGAAGCATGTTTACTAATAAGTTTAAGTTCACCTTTGACATTAGCCATATAATCACCCAAGTGTTCAAGCATATTTGAATTGTATTTCAATTGTCTACCAAAACAAGCATTGAAGTCTTCTTGCTTAACCATAAATCTATCAAACTCATATAAGCATGGGCTAGCAAACTTAGTAAATGGGATTTCAGCTTTATCATATCTATAGAGAGAATTTACCTTTACTACCTGTGTCGGGTTATCAAGACCATGAGTTTCTTCAATAGGTAAAGGATTAAGATCATATGTTTCTTCAACAGGCGGTAAATCAAGACCATGTATTTCTTCCATAGGAGGTAAATTCTTAACTTCTTCAGCTTTAATACCATTTTATTTCATAGATTTCTTTGCCTCTTGCATATCTTCAGGACTGAGAAATAGAATACCCCTCTTCTTCGGAGTTGGTTTAGGAATAGGCTCAGGAATTGGCTCCGGAGCTGGCTCAGGAAGTGTCCAATTATTTTCATTTGTCAACATATTATTCAATAGAATTTCAGCTTCATCCGGTGTTCTTTCCCTGAAAACAGAACCAACACAACTATCCAGGTAATCTCTGGAGGCATCGGTTAGTCCATTATAAAAGATATCAAGTATTTTATTTTTCTTAAGAGGATGATCAGCAAAGCATTGAGTAACTTGAGAAGCCTCCCCCAAGCTTGTGGGAGACTCTCTTCTTCGATTTGCACAAAATTATATATATATCCCTTAAAGCAGCTTGTTTCTTATGAGCAGGGAAATATTTAGTAGAGAAGTAATAAATCATATCCTGGGGACTACACACACAACTAGGATCAAGAGAATTAAACCATATCTTAGCATCACCCTTTAATGAGAACGGAAATATTTTAAGTATATAAAAGTAACGAGTTCTCTCATCAGTAGTGAAGAGGGTGGCTATATCATTTAATTTTGTAAGATGTGCCACAATAGTTTTAGATTCATAGCCATGAAAAGGATCAGATTCAACCAAAGTAATTATATCAAGATCAACAGAGAATTCATAATCCTTATCAGTAACACAGATAGGTAAAGTAGCAAAAGCAGGGTCAGGTTTCATTCTAGCATTAAGAGATTGCTGATTCCATTTAGCTAATAACCTCTTGAGCTCGTATCTATCTTTGCAAGCTAAAATAGCTAAAGAAGCTTCTTTATCAAAAACATAACCCTCAGGAATAACAGGTGAGTCTTCATCATCACTTTCATCAATATTATCAGATTCAATATTTTCATTCTCTCTAGCCCTAGCAAGTTGTTCATCATGAAATTCACCAAGTGGCATAGTAGTATCAAGCATAGAAGTAGTTTCATCATAAGTATCATGTATAGCAGAAGTGGCATCATCAATAACATGCGACATATCAGAACGAATAGCAGAAGCAGGTTTAGGTGTCGCAAGCTTACTCAAAACAGAAGGTGAATCAAGTGTAGAGCTAGATGGTAGTTCCTTACCTCCCCTCGTAGTTGAGGGATCAATCTTAGTTCTTGGATCTTTCAAGTTCTTCATAATGATAAGCAGATATAAATCCCAAGTGACTAAAAGAATAGAGCTATGCTCCCCGGCAACGGCGCCAGAAAATAGTCTTGATAACCCACAAGTATAGGGGATCACAACAGTTTTCGAGGGTAGAGTATTCAACCCAAATTTATTGATTCGACACAAGGGGAGCCAAAGAATATTCTCAAGTATTAGCAGCTGAGTTGTCAATTCAACCACACCTGGAAACTTAATATCTGCAGCAAAGTATTTAGTAGCAAAGTAATATAATAGTAGTGGTAACGCTAGCAAAAGGTAATGGTAGCAAAAGTAATGTTTTTGGTATTTTACAGTGATGATAGCAATAGCAACGGAAAAGTAAATAAGCGAAGAACAATATATGGAAAGCTCGTAGGCAATGGACTGGTGATGGAGAATTATGCCGGATGCGGTTCATCATGTAATAGTCATAACCTAGGGTGACACAGAACTAGCTCCAGTTCATCAATGTAATGTAGGCATGTATTCCGAATATAGTCATACGTGCTTATGGAAAAGAACTTGCATGGCATATTTTGTCCTACCCTCCCGTGGCAGCGGGGTCCTAATGGAAACTAAGGGATATTAAGGCCTCCTTTTAATAGAGTACCGGAACAAAGCATTAACACATAGTGAATACATGAACTCCTCAAACTACGGTCATCACCCGTAAGTATCCCGATTATTGTCACTTCGGGGTTAACGGATCATAACACATAATAGGTGACTATAGACTTGCAAGATAGGATCAAGAACTCTCATATATTGATGAAAACATCATAGGTTCAGATCTGAAATCATGGCACTCGGGCCCTAGTGACAAGCATTAAGCATAGCAAAGTCATAGAAACATCAATCTCAGAACATAGTGGATACTAGGGATCAAACCCGAACAAAACTAACTTGATTACATGATAGATCTCATCCAATCCATCACCGTCTAGCAAGCCTACGATGGTATTACTCACGCACGGTGGTAAGCATCATGGAATTGGTGATGGAGGATGGTTGATGATGACGATGGCGATGGATTCCCCTCTCCGGAGCCCCGAACGGACTCCAGATCAGCCCTCCCGAGAGGTTTTAGGGCTTGGCGGCGGCTCCGTATCGTAAAACAGCGTCAGTCCGGGTTAGTTCCATTCAAATCATGCAAGTTAGAGTCCAAAACAAGGGCAAAAGTGTTTGGAAAAGTAGATATGACGGAGACGTATCAATGCTCACCGCCGTGCATGAGTAATTCCATCGTAGGCTTGCTGGACGGTGATGGGTTGGATGAGATCTATCATGTAATCGAGTTAGTTTTGTTAGGGTTTGATCCCTAGTATCCACTATGTTTTGAGATTGATGTTGCTATGACTTTGCTATGCTTAATGCTTGTCACTAGGGCCCGAGTGCCATGATTTCAGATCTGAACCTATTATGTTTTCATCAATATATGAGAGTTCTTGATCCTATCTTGCAAGTCTATAGTCACCTATTATGTGTTATGATCGGTTAACCCCGAAGTGACAATAATCAGGATACTTACAGGCGATGACCATAGTTTGAGGAGTTCATGTATTCACTATGTGTTAATGCTTTGGTCCGGTACTCTATTAAAAGGAGGCCTTAATATCCCTTAGTTTCCATTAGGACCCCGCTGCCGCGGGAGGGTAGGACAAAAGATGTCATGCAAGTTCTTTTCCATAAGCACGTATGACTATGTTCGGAATACATGCCTACATTACATTGATGAACTGGAGCTAGTTCTGTGTCACCCTATGTTATGATTGTTACATGATGAACCGCATCTGGCATAATTCTCCATTACTGATCCATTGCCTATGAGCTTTCCATATATTGTTCTTCGCTTATTTACTTTTCCATTGCTATTGTTACAATCACTACAAAATACCAAAAACATTACTTTTGCTACCATTACCGCTACTATCATATTACTTTGCTACTAAATACTTTGCTGCAGATATTAAGTTTCCAGGTGTGGTTGAATTGACAACTCAGTTGCTAATACTTGAGAATATTCTTTGGCTCCCCTTGTGTCGAATCAATAAATTTGGGTTGAATACTCTACCCTCGAAAACTGTTGCCATCCCCTATACTTGTGGGTTATCATCAACCTTGGATGTTTTATATGCATTTATATGCTATTTTATATGATTTTTGGGACTAACCTATTAACCCAGAGCCTAGTGCCACTTTCTATTTTTCCTTGTTTTAGAGTAGCGCAGAAATGGAAAATCAAACAAAGTCCAATTGACCTGAAACTTCACAGAACTTATTTTTGGACCAGAAGAAGCCCACGGAGTATCGAAGATGGACCAGGAGAGTCCCGGGCTGCCCACAAGGGTGGGGGGGGGTGCCTGTCGTGGTTCTAAGTCTGGCAGTGATGTAGGGGGGTAAGTATGGAGAGGCAAGATCTTAGCTATAGAGGAGTTGTAGGAACGCAAGATTTACGAGTTCAGGCCCTTCTCGTAGGAAGTAATAGCCCTACGTCTCGGATCCCGGAGGCGGTCGACTGGATTATGCGTGTGTGAATTACAGGCGTGCGAACCCTTGTTTCGGAGGAGGGGGTGGCTTATATAGAGTGCGCCAAGACCCCATCCAGCCCACGATACAAAGGGTTCAATGTACATTAAGGCAGGGCGTTACTGGTAACACTAGTAATAAAGTGCTATGATGACCATAAAAGCTACTTAATAACCGACCGTTAGCATGCGGAGCGCCTTTAGGTCACCTGACCGTCGAGTGTCTTGGTCTTGGTCGAGTGATTGCTTCTTGGTCAAGTATCTTCAAGTCTGTCGAGTGAGACACCCTCAAGTCGATTGAAAGATGATTTCTTCTGGAGATGTCCTTGGATAGGTCAGTTTGGATAGGTCCATGACCCTACCCTAGGTACATAGCTTCATCATTAGCCCCCGAATGAATCGAGGTTTGAGTAGGACAGGGTTTGAGCATTTTTCCGACTCGTTTTTCATGCCGTGAGCATATCTTGTTTCGGATCAATGAACTAAGTGTTGACAGCGACTTCCTTTCCAGTCGCCTTGATCCATTCTTAATTCTTTGTCGAGTGAGTTTCTTTACTTGAAAAGCTCCGAGTGACGGTGCGGAGGAGATCTTTGGTTTGACAAGTTGTTCTGTTGTCCGCGGATTTCGTGGGATCCGAATTTTGGGAAGCCTGCGGGATGGGGGAGGCCGCAGTAATCGGATGGGATAGAGCAGAGCTGCCTCGATCCCCACGCCACCTTTTTCGCCACGTATCACGCGCGCGATTGTTACGGGATTTGACAGAGCCGCCTGGGCCTACCCGTCAGCCACTCGGAAGCGGCCTCATATAAGGCATTGGACCGGGGTCTCCCGAACAGTGCGTCCCCATTATCTCTTCTCCTCTTCACGCCCCTCCGCTGCGCTCGCTCTCGCCCCCGCGCCACCGCTCCGTACGTGTCTCACCGGCGAGAATGGGGAAGGAGAAGACGGCAGCTCTGGAGCGGGCAAAGAAGGCGACAGCGAGGTCGAAGGGGAAGGTGACCAGTCGAGGCAGATCTTCCTCGCGAACCGGCCTGCCGAAGGGCTGGATCCAGGGCGACTGGATCCACTCGAGGCTCACCCAAGAAGACCTTGAAGACCTGGCCGAAGGGGGGCTGATCCCCTATGACTCGGCGCGGCTTCCTGGGAAGGAATCTGAGCCTCAACCTCGGGAGGGTGAGCGTGTTCTTCTTGCCACCCATGTCGACCATGGATTTTCCTTGCCTCCTCACCCTTTCTTTCGAGGATTTCTGAACTTCTTTGGGGCACAACTCCACCACTTTACTCCCAACACAATCGTTTATCTCGCCGCTTTCATTTCTTTGTGTGAGAACTTCCTGGGTTGCCGGCCTCACTGGGGTCTTTTCAAGCACATATTCACTTGTCGCTCCCAGACGGTGAAAAAGGCTAACCCGAGTGACGAGAGGACGCAAGTGTTTCAGATGCGTGGGGGTCTTGGTATCCAGATGAGAGGGAAAAGTTCTTTTCCGGCCATGATTCTTCCCGACTCAGTCCGTGGATGGCAGTCGACCTGGTTTTACTGTAAGGACCAGTCGACGCCAGGACAGTCGACTGGCCTCCCTCCCTTTACCATGGACCGAGTGAGGAAACCCTCCCCTTTGAAGGTGCTCCCGGAGGAGAAGGCGCAGGTGAGGGTGCTGGTCGAGCGAGTGGTCCAGCTTATCCGTGACGGGGTCACCGGTATGGATCTCTTGGAGGTCTTCCTTCAGCGGCGCATCCAGCCTCTTCAAGCCCGGGACCATCCGATGTGGATGTATTCGGGTCTTGGAGACTCCACTCGGATCCACCCGGAGGAGGTCGACGACGACACACTGGAGAAGTGGCTGTCAGGCATTACCGGAAACAAGGACAACCCCAGGGGAGCCAGGAGAGTTCCTCCGTTTGACCAGTCTCATGCACCAGAGAAGGTCTGATTCTGAGTTTTTGCTTTGTAATTTGAATTCGCTCGCGCAGCTGCATACACTGCGTCGACTGATTTTGTTCTCCCTGCTTTCTTCCAGGCCATTATTGAAATGTATTCATTGCCCAACGGAGAGCAAGAGCAAGCTCTGGAAGGCGAGGCAAGCGGCGGCGACAGTGGCAAGTGGACTTCCAATGGTGAAGGGGGTGGAGGAAGCGACGACTCAAGTGATGGAGAAGAAGTCGAGTCGCCTCCTCGCCGGGAGAGGCGATCCAAGCTCGACCAAGAACGACCGAGTGCCCGTGAAAAGGCAACTGCTCAGGCTGGTCAGTCTTCGAAGCATCCTCGGGTCTCTTCACCAGCCCCGACTGAGAAAGCGCCAAAGCACCCCAAAGTTGCAAAGCTAAAGACTCGGAAGGCGTTGCCGAAGATTAAGATTGACATCCCCGTTGCTTCCGCGTGAGTGTCTCCTTTCGTATTCACTCGACGCTTCATGTTGTTTGCTTTTCTTGTTTTAACTGGACGGACTTTGGGATTGTCAGTGCTGCCACTTCCGGGACCTCAGCTTATAGGGACGAGGACGAGGTGATGGAGGATGCGGTCACTTCTAATCTGGGTATGATTTCTGCCATACTGTCTTTGTTTGGTCGATCCAATTGCAATGTGCATCATTGAGTGATGTGACTTTGGCAATTTGAACTCTGCATAGCTCCCAACGTTATTGACCTCCCAGACGATGACGAAGAGCCCGAGAGGCCTTTGACGAGCAAGAGTAGGCAAGATCCTACAAGCGAGGCGCTACAGTCGACACCGAGGGCGGAACCAGTCGTTCAGGACGCTAGCGATGCCAATCGGGGTTCTGTTACCTTCACCGTGCCACTGTCGAGTGCCTTGCCTTCTTCATCGACTGCTCAGGACTCTGTCGACCCACCTTCGGTTTTTGCGACCCATCATGTCCCGGAGGACGAAGTGAACGCTGCCAGGGAGGCTATACGCCAAGCGGGTGTCATGATGGAGAAGATGAAGATGGTGCGAGACGCCAGTCAGGCTGCCTACGACGCCAGCTCGGGTCTCCAAAGCAACGTTCAGGTTAGTTGGTCGCCGCTTATTCTGTTAGGATATGATATTTGAAGACTCCTTTCTGAAAATCTTTGCGTTAGTACACCCACTGGGTGTGTTGCTTGAACTTTGAATTAGTGGGGGCACGCTGAGTGCACCCACTGGGTGTAGTCCCCGAGACTGCGGTGGACCGCGGGCAGTCGGCTGTAGTCTTTGTATCTTGTCGAGTGTAAACCGAATTGATAGTTTGTCTCTTCTACTCGGTCTGGTCGAGTGGGGTCGGAACCGGTGGGGGCACGCCAAGTGCACCCACTGGGTGTAGTCCCCGAGACTGCGGTAGACTACTGGCAGTCGACTGTGGTCTGAGCTCTTTCTGTCCTTTTTTTTACTCCCCGCACTCGACTCTGGCGGGCCGGTCGAGTGGGATCAGAACCGGTGGGGGCACGCAAAGTGCACCCGCTGGGTGTAGTCCCCGAGGCTATGGTGGACTTCGAGCAGTCGACCGTAGCCTTAGTAACTTTTTTTGCTGTAAAAATAACTTCTCCCCTTTGATTTCAGAAATCTTGTGATCTTGGAGCTCGCTTTGCTGACTTGGAGAAACAACAGATCCAACTGAACCTTGACTTGGAGCTGGCCAAGACAGAGCTGCAAAGGGTCAAGGACGGCGCCACTGGTAAGACGAATTTATCGACTGGTCTGTCTTAAGCTTGAGTACCCTTCTGCTCTTTCTGAATCAGGCATCATTTTTTTGTAGAGAAACTGAGAGAAGCTCTGGCGAAGAAGGACCGGGATTTGGATGCTGCTCGAAAGGAGGCTGGCGACAAAACCGCTCTAGCTGCATAGAAACTGGCTTTGGTCGGCCAGTTGGAAGAAGAGAATACCAGGCTGAAATCTGCTCTGAATGACGCCAACAAGGAGTGCTCGCGCTGGAAGAAGGAGAATCTCATCCTGGGCGAGAAGATGGAAAGCATTGCTCGCAGGAGGGACGATCTGGAGAGCTACCTGAGGAGTCTTGCCAAGAAATTGTTCATCAAGCTTGAAGGTGCACATTTTGTTCCGACTAATTTTTGTGTCGACTCGACGTATGTAAATTGACTTATCCTTGGATCATGATGCAAAGTTTTGCCAGAGCTTCGAGGAGGAGACTGAGCGGATCGAACCTGGTTTGGATCCGATCAATTCTCCCATGAAAGATGAAACTGCCATGAATCTGCTCCGACTGGAATCTCGCATTGACGGTGTCGTGGACTACTTGGCTCAACTGAAGGTCGCCATGTCACGGATCGACCTGGCACTTTGGCCAGAGGCTGTGCTCCAAAATGATCTGGAGTCCCTGATGACTCGACTAAATGAAATCCCTGACCGAGTGCAGAAGTGGAAGAAGTCTGCTGCTCGATGTGGCGCTGATGTGGCTGTCTTTGGTTCATGTCCACTGCAAGGAGGTGCGACAAGACAAACTGGCGGCAATCAAGGTCGCCAACACCCAGAAGCATGACTTCCGAACTTTTATGGAGACTTTCATCGCTGCAGCCACTCGGATAGCCGACAGCGTCGACCTGGATGAGTTTGTCGAGCCTGCCAGCCTTCCTCCTGCGAAGTGAGCAAACTTTTATGCCTCACCTTAAATTTGCCTCGGAATGTCGAGTGGTTTTTGTAACCGTTAAACTCTTTCGGGCTGAATGCCCGATCACTTTGATCTGTGGTCCGGAAACCTTTAGGATTTATCCGAACTTGGTTTATCGTTGAATATCTTTATGCATTCCCCATCGAGTGGAAATCGTTCTTTATTCGAGACAACCTTTGTATTTGCGGCATAGCCCCGAAGGAGACGGTAGCAGTCGACCTGCACCTCGTCGTCCTTGCGGGTCAGCGATGGAGCGCATGTTGTATTTGTGGCGAAGCTCCCCAAGGAGGAGGTAGCAGTCGACCTGCCCCTTGTTGTCCTTGCGGGTCAGCGATGGAGCGCAAGTTGTATTTGTGGCGAAGCTCCCCAAGGAGGAGGTAGTAGCCGACCTGCCCCTTGTTACTGCAGAGCAGGATGAAGTGCGCGTTGTATTTGTGGCGAAGCTCCCCAAGGAGGAGGTAGCAGTCGACCTGCCCCTTGTTACTGCAGAGCAGGATGTGTTTCAAACTTAGGCGAGTGCCTGACTGCAGCTAAGTCCTCAAGTGAGAGTACTTAGGTGAGTACTGGACTGCAGCTAAGTCCCCGAGTGGCAGGGCTGCTCTCCACTCGGTAGGATTTTTTCAAACTTAGGCGAGTGCCTGACTGCAGCTAAGTCCTCAAGTGAGAGAACTTAGGCGAGTACTAGACTGCAGCTAAGCCCCCGAGTGGGAGGACTGCTCTCCACTCGGTAGGATTTTTTCAAACTTAGGCGAGTGCCTAACTGTAGCTAAGTCCTCAAATGACAGAACTTAGGCGAGTACTGGACTGCAGCTAAGCCCCCGAGTGGGAGGACTGCTCTCCACTTGGTAGGATTTTTTCAAACTTAGGCGAGTGCCT